>NW_015552570.1:811752-812050 GCF_001515605.1 Sinocyclocheilus anshuiensis
GATAAAGTAAAAAAAAAAAAAAAAAAGTGTCCCTTAAAGGGAACTGCCCCAGTGATGTGTAAATTTTTACACATTTCCTAAACATAAAGGTACAAAAAAAGATAACACTTTAGTACTGGGTCCAATTCTCACTATTAACAGTTGCTTATTGGCATGCCTATTATTAACATATTGGCTGTTTATTAGTATTATAAAGCACATATTCTGCATGACCATATTCTACATCCTTAATCCGACCCAATACCTAAACTTAACAACTACCTTTCTAACTATTAATAAGCAGCAAATTAGTTTGAGG
>NW_015552570.1:812286-819379 GCF_001515605.1 Sinocyclocheilus anshuiensis
GATAAAGTAAAAAAAAAAAAAAAAAAGTGTCCCTTAAAGGGAACTGCCCCAGTGATGTGTAAATTTTTACACATTTCCTAAACATAAAGGTACAAAAAAAGATAACACTTTAGTACTGGGTCCAATTCTCACTATTAACAGTTGCTTATTGGCATGCCTATTATTAACATATTGGCTGTTTATTAGTATTATAAAGCACATATTCTGCATGACCATATTCTACATCCTTAATCCGACCCAATACCTAAACTTAACAACTACACTTACTATTAATAATAAGCAGCAAATTAGTTTGAGGCAAAAGCCATAGTTAATGGTTTGCTAATAGCGAGAATTGGACCTTAAAATAAAGCATGACCAAAAAAAACACTTTTGTGTAAACACTTTATTTGAATGTCTTTCTTACATGTATTTACTATGGTAACAACAGTAAATTATGCATAATTACAAGCAGTAACCCTAATCCAAACCCTAATCCTAACGCTTACCGTATAGTAAGTACATGCTATTGATTAATATTGCTCAGTACTTCAGTGTACACAATTACACTGTAAAATAAAGGGGATACTTTTTTTAACTATTTATGATCTTGAGTGTCTTTGTCTATTTTGTTTAGGAGGTCCAGCTTACCAGGCAGGTTTACAGCAGCTGGACACATTATTGCAGCTAAATGGCCAGCCGGTTGAACACTGGAAGTGTGTAGACCTGGCTCATGCCATCAGGTGTGTAGGGATGTTTTTGGTCATTATTTTGTAGCCACAGGTTTCACAACAACTTAATAATCGCCTCTCATTTTTTAATAATAATAGTATAATGAGCTAACATTGGAACTGGTTCTTTATTTATCTTTATTGAACTGGCTTATTGTTAAAATCATCCTTCTTCCTGCAGGAATTGTCGTAATGAGATCACAGTGGTGGTGTGGAGGACAGTGCCTATTATGAAGCCTTACTATGAGGGGCTTATACACAGACCTTCCTACAAACCTTCCGGATTTGATTCTCTCTCTTCAACTGCAAAGACACAAAACAAAACTCCACCTTTACTCTCTCGACCCGCCAATCACAAACAGGGTCGCCGTAAAAAAGGAAGTGGCCCTGATAACTCAGGAAACGGAGTAGGAGAGTCATTGTGGTCTTGGACTGGCAAACGAGAAGAAAATGACTACAAAACACGCACACAGACCCTCAAAGGTACCCGTGTGACATCATCAAACGGTGACAACTACATCATCCTCTCTCCTGTCAGCCCTGGAAACCAGGTGGGAATCTGAAAGCAATTGTATTCATGTTCAATTTGAGTGGGGTAATATGTTGCTTATCTGATTGTTTAATGTTGCAGATATTGCAGCCAGTGTATTCTGACTCCAATGGCACCCTGGGAACTCTTGGTAAGACAGCCTATGAGAACGTTTTATATTTCTGTTCCACATGTTTAGGCAAAGATCTGATATTGACTAGTCTCAGATCAGTTTGTCAAAATGTCAAATTTTTGCATATGCTCTTTAGGAAAGAAGCATAAAATGTGCAAGAACAGTTATTGTGATCCCCAAGTGTTGTGATGAAATGACAGATGGCAGTATCATGAGGCTCATAACCATAGTGAATGACTAATGTGTTCATAGTTTGGTCTCAATAAGATATTTTTTTAAGAAATATATTATTTCTTTTTCAAAGATTGATTGATTTGTTTTATTTTTTAAAGAATGCATTAAATTGGTCAAACGTGACAGTAAATACATGTATAATGTTACAGAGAAATTCTGTTTTAAATAATGCTGTTCATTTTAACTTCCTATTCATCAAAAAAAATCATGGTTTCCACAAAAATATTAACTGTTTTCAACATTTATAATAAAATGAAATGTTTCTCAAAAAACATTTTTTTTTTTAATTCAGCTTTGCCATAACGGAAATGTAACTTGTAATAATATATCACAGTATTACCGTTTTTACTGTATTTTTGTGCAAATAGTCTTCTTTAAAAAGGAAAAAATAGAACCAAGCCTAAACTTTTGAGGTCTTTGCATGCTAATCCAGGGTACTTCAAATAATAACATGGTACTGTACATGTACAAAAAAAAATCATAATAGTGTGGTACGTTTTTACAAGTTTTTGATGCTATTTCATGTCGATTCATAGGAAGAATCTATCAGACTAGCAGAGGAGTGCAGCAGAGCCCAGACTACCTGCAGAATGGGGGGCTGCAAGCACAAGCCACCTTGTGCAGGTCTATAAACAGCAAGACCACCACCTTGCCTCCTTCATCCTACAGACAGAGCTTTGCCAACTACCAGAACTGCACCATCGTCCAGTCCCACCTGCCTCACTCCAACTATGGCACATACGTCAGTCTGGCCCCCAAGATTCTCATCTTCCCAGTTTTTGTTCAGGTATGTTCACTATCTGTTTATCTTCCAGGTTTATTATGTAGTCTTTGTACATGTTTTATTGGAAATATTCATGCTAGAGGTAAAAGATCAGTGGTTTGTGTTATTAAGTGTATCATACAAGTCTTATCAATAACAAATATTAATTATTGGTTAAAATCTGTATGAATGTGTAAGTAAGAGTGTGTTTTCATATGTTTCCCCCATTTTTAATAATCTTTAGCTTTTTTCTGTGGTGTGAGAAAGAATTTTCCTCAAGTAATACAAGGTCACGAAAAGCTGCATGTATAATAATTACGTGTTTTTTTAAAACAAAAATGTTACTTAAAATTAAAATAGTTGAAGTATAATATGCCACACCACAGCATACCACTCTCACTGCTTGGCATTTCATGCCAATTTAATGGCCGTGTGCTGTTATTATAGTTCATCTAGGATGTGTTATACTGATACACAGCTTTCAGCAAATAACATGATTGACATGATGCACACAGTGTAGCTGTAATGAGTCTTTAATTGCATTGCAGCCACTGGACCTGTGCAGCCCAGAGAGAGTCCTGATGTTGTCAGAGGAAATGATCCTTCATGATAGTAAACACACAGCTCTTAAGGTAACGCCACAAACTCACACTCTCCCCAGAGAAAAATGTGTTGCTCAGAGGTTGTTGTTGGTGTTGTTGTTGTTTAATTAGGGGAGTTTTCTGTTGTATTTAATGATCACATTTTTCATTTACATTTTAACAAATGTATTTATAACTAATAAGACAATTGTTAGCACATAATAAGACTATACAGCCATACAAATAATATGGATGGCATATCCCAAATAATTTTTTGATGAGAAATTTTTAGGTTCATATTGCAGGGTTTCCGCGGGGTCTTAAAAAGTCTTAAAGTCTTAAATGTAGTTGTATCAAACTTAAGGCCTTAAAAAGTCTTAAATTGTACAATAAAGTGTTAATTATGATTTGAAGAGGTCTTAAATTTGGGATGGAAAGACCAGAATTGCGATATAGCAGAATGTGATGATTAAACTTCAAAAAAGGCTACGATTTCAAAGTTCAAAGTCCGTGCTGCGCTTTGTGTTCTGCTGTTACCGGGGAAACAGTGATATTTCAACCAAACACGCCACCTGCTGGCAGAGAATAAGCATTTTCAAAAAGCCTGTTGTTTTGTTCAGAGTTCAGACCAATGCCAAAATCGGCCCATGTTTTTACCCTGCAAACACGCAGAGCTTTAAATATGAACTGGTGGATCGATAAGAAGACAATGCATTATAAATATCTAAACAGTAGGGTGTGCGATATATATGGTCTGCGAAAATACACCTACAGAGTGCACAGTCTGCACACATACATTAGTTGATGAAGTCAGTTAATATAGGCTAAACTAGTACGCGCATTTAGAGTGCGTTCTTTCCCTGCATGAATCGGTCTATTAAAATGCATTTAGAATTATCACATAATTCAAGATATGGGGGCAGAAAATGTATATATTTATATAATTTCATATAGTTAATATCACACGAAGAGTGCCGTTTTTTTTCTCCAAAAGTCAACATGATTACAAATGTGATATTGATTGTATACAGCAGTTCAATAAACAAGAAGTTAAGAGACTTACATTTTAGACACCGTATTTCCTGCTTTTGCTCTATTTTGCCAACAAAAAGCAGCACTGTTTTGCATCCCTGAGCAACATGACGGTGTTTCCTTCCTGAATAAATCAAGCGTTTAAATGATTCGGTTCAATCACAATGACTCACTTATTAACAGTGACTTGCTGCCACCTACTGGCGATTTTAATTTCACATTTAAAGTAGAGCTGCATTAAACAGTGTGTAAATGCATCTAAATGCCACTTAAGATGCAGTTTCTGTGTTTCCTCTGCATTGCAAAGATACATTTTGTTGATACTGATTTAATTTGCTTGGTAACAACCCAAATGCAAGAATTTGACTCAAAAGTTGTTGCACACTTTAAGAGAAAAATGGCTTAAAGGTAAAAATGCCCATAAAACTTATTGGAAAAGATTAATTTCTGTCACTGCTGTGAACTGACCACACAGAATATATATATATAAAAAAAAAAATTCAGGAGTCAGCTGTCCACGGTAGTCCTTAAGATATCAGCACAGTAACACACTCAGCAAAATATCGTCTAATTATCGTTATCGATAAAATCCCAGAAAATATAGAGATATTTTTTGTCAATATTGCAAACCCCTAATTTGTTATTTAATTGATATAATAATTTATTGATAATAATTGTTTAAATTAATATAATGATTAATACTTTCGACTCCATTTTCTTAAAAATGGTTTAAAGGCTGAAATGTAAAGTTGATCATTTTATAAAACTTTTTGTTTTTTGTGAAAACTTGTATCTGAACTGTAAATTATGCTTTTTACTGTCATTTTACAGTTTAATATGGTACTATAGACATTGCCCTACCCCGCTCATATGGTATTAATTTTATTTGTGCAGGTCTTAAAAAAGGTCTTAAAAAGTCTTAAATTTGCACTTAAAAATCCTGCAGAAACCCTGTATTGTGATTCATGACCTTTGATTGCAGACTGGTAAATCAGCACAATTTGTGAGATTGTTGAAAACTCTTCTGAGATAGAAACTAATCTCTGTTTCTCAGTAGAAACATCTAAAGCAAGCACAAGTCTTCATTTGCTTTCCTTTTATTGTCATTGCTCTGTTAGAGAAACAATTGAGATATTAAAGGGAATTGGCTAGTTTATCCAAAAATGAAAAGCATTGAAAAATCATGATTTACTATCTACCATGAAACATAAAGAGAAGTTTAGCAGAATGTTTTTGCTGCTCTTTTCCATACATTGAAAAAGCAATTCTGTCATCATTTACTCACCCTTCAAAACTGTATGAGAAGATATTTTGAAGAATGTTGGTAACCAAACAGTTGACTTTCATGCTATGGGAAAAAAAAAATTATATGGAAGTCAATGGGTACCGTCAATTGTTTGGTTACCAACATTCTTCAAAATATCATCTTTTGTGTTCAGCAGAAGAAAGAAATTCTGTAAATGATGACAGAATTTTCATATTTTGGGTGAACTATCCCTTTAAGCTATGTGATGGCTTTGTTATTATTATTTTATATCTGATGAATCTGCTAACATTCATTGCAGATTGCATTGTCATGTCCAAAACATGTAACGTTTTTAGTTTAACTATTGATGACGTTTAGATCCTTTTAAGCAAGTCCTTGATCTGGTTCCAGGAATCTAGCTTGAGAGACATACTGTCTAAAACATCTCGTCTTGGATCAAGTATGCAGAAGCGATTCTTGTAATGTCTTGTTTGTGGGCTCTGAAGGTGACCTAGAGCTGGTGTCCCCTTTCAGCAGAATTGACTATTTTGTTCGGTCAGATTTGAGCTCGTTCTCATGATACCCCTCTAAAAGCCTGCTAGTCCGGTGACCCTGATGTTTTCTCGAGATGGACGAAACACTACCTTTTCTATTCGATCCATTTCACTGAACGATCGTTTGGGAACTACAGGAATATTTGTCTCGTTGACAGTAATGCCCGACACAAAATATCTGCTCCACATAGTGTGGAAGCAGATACCTTGATCCGTGATTTCTTTCTGCTGCAGCTTTAAAGGAAACCTGCAGTTTGGGAATAACATGACCTCGGCTTCCTCAGCATGAGCAATATTGTGCCACAATAGCCTCCAAAACCGACTTCGTATCTATAGCGATTCCCTTTGAGAGTCTGTCACATCCTTTGTGCTCTCTCACAGGGCCCCCGTCTGCATGCCAGCTGACCTCAATTTTGCCGAGAGACCTGTTTGAGTAATGCAGTCAAGAGT
Source organism: Sinocyclocheilus anshuiensis (assembly GCF_001515605.1). Taxonomy (NCBI): domain Eukaryota; kingdom Metazoa; phylum Chordata; class Actinopteri; order Cypriniformes; family Cyprinidae; genus Sinocyclocheilus; species Sinocyclocheilus anshuiensis. The sequence goes on from NW_015552570.1 coordinate 818,519, forward strand.
TTCTAAAGATCAGAGTGTTTAAGAAGGATGAGCTGTACATCACTAAACACATTCCTCCAGTGTCCTAGAACGAGCGTGTGTGTGTTTGCCTGTGATTTAGATCAGCTGCTTTTATTAAGCTGGCCTAATTCCAAGCCTGGGCAATGGGCACCATGAAAGGCAAAGCAGCGCAACCAGCCTGCTGCTTTCTGTGTGGGAATCAGAGCTTTTCCCTTTCCTAATGACCTTAACTTGACTTTACCTGATTCATCGTAACTTTAATGGGTGTTACAGGTGTGTAATATTATTCAAATCATTAAGTAAAGGACAATTCATTCTACCTCTGATCTCCAGTCTAAATGAACGCTACAAATAGTTAAAGATCAAGGCTCATGTTTTCCATTATAAAGAATTATGTTTGTCTTCACTTGGTAGAAGCTGAGTGAGTGTGACATAAGAAGGTCAGACGGAGATGTTTCAGTGTGGTTCTGATTGTTGTCTGTATCGCCCTCTATAGGCTACAGTGTTCATCTACACAGATCTGATGCTGTTGACCAGGGAAGATGAACCGGGCCGCTGTAATGTTCTACAGAGTCCACTTTACCTCCATGAGATACAGCCGCAGGACGGTATGTACTATTTTCCACTAACTCTGTGTAGAAGACTTTGTATTATGTTTTTTGTCCAGCTATGATAGCTGTTTTTGGAGTACTGCATATTGTTTTTTGTTTTTTTTACTGTGCATATTTGAAAATTGTGTATACATATTATAAATTGCTCAAAAGTGAGTATTTTTTCTGCTCATTCAGGTAGGGATTTTTAACTTCTGAACATCATAATATTTTTCACGATTAAAAAAAAACATTTTTGTGCATCATAATA
>NW_015552570.1:819449-820771 GCF_001515605.1 Sinocyclocheilus anshuiensis
TATTTATATATAATATTAGTGTCAGACTTCTGTTCCTGTTTTGTTGTTGTTTTCCTCCCTATGTGCTCCTAGTTCTCCCTCGTGTTTCCTTATGCCCATATTTGGTTATGTTCCTGTCCTTCTTATTTCATTATGAGTTCTTTAGTCTCCACCTGTGTTTGTTTATTTGATTCAGGTGTGTTTAATTTAGTCCCTCGTTAAGTCTTGTATTTAATGTGTAGTCTGCCCAATGTTTCTTTGTCGAGTCTAAACGTCATTCCATATTTGTTCTCCTGCGCTCCTGATGTTAGTGTTAATTTCCTTTGGTTTCTTTATTAAAAGTTTATTTTGTGGAAGTCATCTCCTCATCTCCTCGTTTCCCTCCATCGTACCATGATAGAAGACTCAACCTAGACAGAAAAGTAAGCGGCGCCCCTTCTCCCCGTTTTGTTTTCATTTTGAAAGTCTTTTGTTTTTCTGATTGTTTCTTCCCGCGGCATGGAAGTAACCGCTCGCTTCTCCGCCCTTGCCCACGGAGACCTCCCTTTCATGGAGTATGCGTGGGAGTTTTGCAGGATCGCCGTGAGTACAGCGCTGGACGACGCCACGCTCAACTCTCTGTTCTGGCCAATTGCTATCGCCCCGTGGACCTCCCAGACACCACTGGACTAAGCTGGAGGGAAGGGATCCTCCGGTGTCTGGAGAGCGTCCGGCCCCGATCCAGAACCGGTCATCCGTCAAGCCCGCCGGCCGCTCCGAAGTCTAGCCCGCCGGCCGCCGCTGACCCAAGCCTGCCGGCCACCCTATTCACCTGTAACCAAAGGAGGAGGATGAGGCGAAAAGGATGGCTCTCATCCTCGCTCCAGTGTCGGCTCCAGCCCCAAAGCTCGCTCCAGTGTCGGCTTCAGCCCCAAAGCTCGCTCCAGTGTCGGCTCCAGCCCCCGAGTTCGCTCCAGTATCAACTCTATCCCCTGACCAGAGGCGAGAGATGGCTCTAGCCCCAGACCAGCGTCATGAAAGAGCTGCAGTTCCCACTTCCAGCCCAGAGAGGGCTCCTGTTCCACAGTTTAGCCCACGGAGGGCTCCTGTTCCACAGTTTAGCCCACGGAGGGCTACTGTTCCTGAGTCTAGCCCAAGAAAGGCTCCCGTTCCTGAATTAGGCCCGAAGTGGGTCGCAGTCCCTATGTCTAGCCCACGGAGAGCTTCGGAGCCCGTAATTTTCCCCAAGTATTTTTTTGGGGGGGTTATAGGGTTCCAGCCATAGAGGCCGGGGCGGGGGCTGGGGCCGCGGCCTCGGAGGCTGCTCCGCCATGGCCTCCTGAACTGCCTGCTCCGCCATGGCC
>NW_015552570.1:821573-823353 GCF_001515605.1 Sinocyclocheilus anshuiensis
GCCATGGCTCCCCGAGCTGCCTGCTCCACCATGACCTTCCGAGCTGCCTGCTCCACCATGGCCTCCTGAACTGTCTGATCCACCATGGCTCCCCAAGCTGCCTGCTCCACCATGGCGCCCCGAACTGCCGGATCCGCCATGGCTCCCCGAGCTGCCTGTATATCAATATACAGTATATCTATATAAATGAGTAAATTACATTCCACTCACTGAGAAGTTCATACAGTAATTAAAATAACACTGTTTTCGTCTGGTACATATGTGTCTTTCAAAGAATAATTTTCTTCATAAAGAATTGTCTTTAAAAAAAAATACTTATTTATTATGCTCTTAATAATACCATTACAATAATGTTGCTGGATAAAAGCTATACAAGATTTAAAAAAAGCATGCACATATACTTTCACTGGAAAACATATGGCATAATGTGCAAATCAAATCAAGACTGGTTTGTTCGATGCTTATTATCCATCACAAAAAAATTGGCATCTATGGGATATTTAAATGAGCAGTATTCAAATAAACAATGTTTAATACATCACAGATAAGTTTTCAAGGAACATAAAGCACATGTGCATGATCAACAAACATAGTGACAATGCAGCTTTGGCCTTACAGAACAAGTTTTATTTCTGTCAGCTATCGCAAAACTCTTAAACTGGCCCTGGGCCATCCAGCTATTCTTGTTGTTGAGCCCTGCAATGTGTTGCTGCGTTTTAGAGTGAGAGCAAAGGCAGTGCCTATTGCCTGGTTTACATCTGCTTAAGATAAACATCCTGAAGTGCACTAAATTTCTTCACATGTAATGAGTTCAAATGTTAGACTATAAGGAAGTCTGTCTGTCTATCCATCTTTCCATCCATCTAGATATCTAGCTAGCTGTCTGTCAGTCTGTTTATCACTCTATCAATTTGTCAGTCTGTCTTACTGATTCAGTCTATCTGTGTATCATCTCTCTGGGTTGATTGTTTAGAGTAGAGGGGATGTTAAGGAGGTCCACCCTGTGTTATTTGTGACTGTGTGTTAGTAACGATAGTCAGGAAGGAGGCGTCAGGACTGTGGGAATGAGTATGTGTGTGTCATGAGAGCGTAGCTCTCCTCACTCTCTGTGTCTGATGGGAACAATGGCCGTGTCTCCGGTATGGCCCATTATAAGCAGGGCGGGCGGGACAGTGTATTCTTTACCTTCCTGAGAACAGAAATACTGCAGCATGTGGCACAGAGGGCAATTCTATCTTCAGCCTTTATTTGACATCTCTTTTTCTGAAATAGCCATCACTGTGCTGACCTTTGTCCTTTCGGATATGAAGTTAGTTGTATAGGCGAGGCACTTGACTTTGCAGTTAAAGTCCATTATTGGAAAAAACGGGTCAAAACGTGCAGAGAGGGGCCAAATATAACAATATTGGCTTCCCATGACTAGAACAGGACCAACAGGAATAGGATTTTAGCTTACTCTACCCCTCCCAGAAAATATTTAATATATATAATTTTTGGTAACAATTTACTTAAAGCCTTTATGTATAATGCATTTTAAAAGTAGTTCAATCATGACAACTCTCGGAACATTTTAGCATGGTGATGGATATGACCAGGGCCGTTTCAAGGCATAGGCGAGCTAGGCGGTCGCCTAGGGTGCCACCAGCTGAAGGGGCGCCAATGAGCGCACGTACTGGCACTTTTAGCAGGGTTGTGATAAAGAGTGGCACGGTCACCCTGAAATATGACTGCCGCCCCCACTGGATCCCCCAACATTATTGGGCTAGAGTACTGTCAATCT
>NW_015552570.1:825321-838944 GCF_001515605.1 Sinocyclocheilus anshuiensis
TGTGTGTGTACACGTGTGTGTGTGTGTGTGTGTGTGTGTGTGTGTATGTTTCAATCATGACAACTCTCAAATTGGCTAGAAACGGCCCTGGATATGACAATGTTAATGTATTTGGTCTTGGCGGAACAGACCTGCTACGCTGCTGCTGAATTGCTGCTGCTGTTGGTTATTGCTGTAGTTGTAGATTATTGCTGCTGCTGCAAGCAAGTACAGGAACTTGCTACTGCCAATGCATATGGCGATACAGTGCCGTGAGTATATAAGACATGCTGCTGCTGCACAAATAGCATATAAAATAACCCGTAGCAGATCTATACAGGTGGAGCTGGGGAAGGTGGAGGGTTTCAGAGAACTCTGAAAGCGCGCTGCAGGAATCTCAAGTGAATGCTAGCCAGCCATATAAATGCAAGGCAGTAAGCTCATTGGCTGCATATGCAGCATGAACCAATCAGCTTGTGCCAAGTCGTTTAACTCTCTGAATATCATCAGTTACGTTAACACCCCATCAGAATGCGCCATCTAGAGTTTCATGACTGAACTATATATTTTAATGCGATAATTATGGCTTGTAATGCACCGTATAATGCATTGTACAATCTCATTATTACTTGTAAACACAGTTAATACATTATAACGCTCATCAATTCATTGTTACACTATGCATTTCAAATATGGTTATAATTATCTATGGCAAGAAATAATGTATTACAACGCACATTATGAATTATTATAATGCATTATAATAACCCTATGTAATGTGTTATACATAAAGGCTTTAAAGGGGTCCTATTATGCTCTTTTACAAAGTCTTGATTTTGTTTTGGGGGTGTACTAGAACAGACTCTCATACTAGGTTGTTCGAAAAACACATTATTTTTCACATATTTTACATTATTACAACACCTCTCTCCCCAGTCTGGCATGAACGGCTCGAATAGTTCCTGTATCAAATGAAGGCCCGCCTTCTGAAATACGAAATATGCTGTGATTGGTTAGCTGGGGCAGTGTTTGTTGTGATTGGCTCCACTCGGCGCCTGGTCGAGAAATGTCATGTCCCTTACCGTAGCTGCCTGCGAGCTTCAGTGTAAATATTGCGTCAAAATCAAATCAATTTGAGCGCGATTTAAACCCGGATGATTGTAACCACTCTAAGTTAGTCTGCCTTGGGAAAACTAGCGAGTCTCCGACATAGTGATAACACTCGTTGCCTTCTCTAGTGCAGCTCAAGCAGGTCTCTTGTAATATATTCTTGTAATATTCGTCGATATTTGTGATATCACAAATTCCGGAAAATATGCATTGTAGTCCAAATGAGTCGTTCGTTGTAGTTTTTGAAAAGTGATTTCTGTTAAATAAAATATCTCCTTTTGAAGTGGACTTTGAGCTTTGTAACTTTGCAGATATTTTTTATGCTCAAACAGCAACATTACAGACTAACTAAAGTTGAAAAAGTGAAAAAGCATAATAGGACCCCTTTAAATGTTACCTAATTTTTTAATAGATATAAATATTATATTATATTATATGTGACCCTGGACCACAAAACCAGTCTTAAGTCGCTGGGGTATATTTGTAGCAATAGCCAAAAATACATTGTATGGGTCAAAATTATTGATTTTTCTTTTATGCCAAAAATCATTAGGATATTAAGTAAAGATCATGTTCCATGAAGATATTTTGTAAATTTCCTACTGTAAATATATTAAAACTTTTTTTTTATTAGTAATATGCATTGCTAAGAACTTCATTTGGACAACTTTAAAGGCGATTTTCTCAATATTTTGAATAAATCCAGGTTTTCAAATAGTTGTATCTCAGCTGTTTTGAAAAATTGACCCTTATGACTGGTTTTGTGGTCCAGAGTCACATATTTAGTATTATTTATATACTATTATAGTGTTTATTAAATTTTAGTAATTTTGTTATGTGCTTTTTACATGTTTGTTTTAGCTTTAACTTATTTTAATTTCAGTTTTAGTTTTTCAGAACTTTAGTGTTTCAACTTAAACTAAGCTGAGGCAACATTTCTATTTTTACATTTTTAAGTTTAAGTTTTTCATCTAATATTTATATTTTATTTTATTTCAGCTATATTTCAATTAATGAAAACAATGTTCATGTAAATATGAAGTTTTGGTAACACTTTACAATAAGGTTCATTAGTTAACATTAGTTAACATGAACTAAGAATGAACAATACTTCTACAGCATTCATTAATCTTAGCTAATGCTAATTTCAGCATTTACTAACACATTATTAAAATCACAAGTTGTGTTTGTTAACATTAGTTAATGCACTGTGAGCTAACATGAACTAACAATGAATGATTGTATTTTTATTAACTAACGTTAACAAAGATGAATAAATACTGTAATAAATGCATTGTTCATTGTGTGTTCATGTTAGTTAATACATTAACTAATGTTAACAAATGACACCTTATTGTAAAGTGTTACCGAAGTTTTTATAAATATAAAAATCTGAACATATCCTTGTAATGTCTTGTAGTCCTTGTTTTAAGTAAATTTTAATAGCACTCTGTTTATGCAGTGCACATATGGGTGACATATATCTGAGCACATGTGGGTGTTCACATCCCCCAGAGTTAGAAAAAAAAACCCGACAGCCTCGGGATGAAGAAATTCACACTTCTGTCTTCTTCTCTCCAGTTCCTGCAGACAAACTGCGGCTGTACATCTCCTACTGGATAGAGGTGAGATCCTGCATCTAACCACCGACCCACTCGTTCAGCGCAGATCTCTGCTCACAGCACATCATGCTTAACACTGTGCTCTGCACTACAAATCCCGCGTGATGTAATGTGTTTCCTATCGAAGCGTTGACCCGACAGGATGGCCCTGTGGTAAACATTTACAGGATGTAAATGTCGTGCGGCTGTTAAATGGAGGGCCTCTTGCGTCTGGGGTTTACGTCACATATTAGAGCCTTTAAAGCTGCTCTTTCTCTCGAGAGTAAACGTGCCTGAAAGACGTAGCCTGCTCACTCGAGCAAACACAGTCATCGACCCAGCCATCTGCCCATCTCCCTGACAACACCTCACACATACACACACATACACACACACAGACACACACATTGACATGAATGTGTGAGTGAGTATGATTGCATCTCTCATATACCGTTCTCCTGCATAACAGCGCATGACACTGAGGTTTCTTTAGAGAGATGGTCTTGTATAGGTGGAACATCCTCGCATTATAAAAATGTTTGAGTCCTTCTTGTTCCTCAGATTAATAAGACTGTGATGTGTAATTCTGTCCTTTCTCTCACACGCACACACACATTATTTCATAATCACTCCCTCAATGTGGCTTTGTGTGTCTCTGCAGAAGACCGAATGTCTGTTCAGCCTGGAAGCCTTTTCATCCGAGCAAAAGAGGAGGGTCGTTCAGTGTCTGAGAGACAATATTGACAAGCAGCTCGCCCTGAGGGACAGAATAGACCCTGACCAGGTACTAAAGCAAACACAAGCGCACTCGCTCGCAAAAACACCCACTTGGGTCTCGCTTTTAACCACAGCATCATGTCTGTATTTCTTAAGCAGTTATGGAGTATTATCGCTCTGGAGAGGTAGGGCTTTATATACAGGACTCGCATCTGCAAAATGACCTTGAATTTCAAGAGCTTTACCTGTATTTAATTTCTCTCTCTTGCTCTTTCTATAAAGTTAGCATGAAACATATTATGCTTCTGTAATGTGAGGTATCCTGAGTGAAACGGGATATTCAATGAAAACAAAATGTAGGACGGTACTTCTTTTTATCCATTAGGAACTGATTGGTTCGAGAAAAGTCTATGTGGTTGCAGGGCAGAGGTTGAAAATAAAAGGTTTTGATGACATCGGCTGAAAAGTAAAATCGTTTCAGAGGTGGAACAAATTATTGCAGTTTTATCAAAGATTGTGCAAACAAAATATACAGTCAAACCAAAAATTATTCAGACACCAGATATAATTTTTGATATTTTTTTTTACTAGTGGGTGCAGGACACTATAGTTCATCTATGTAAGTGATGATAACAAAATAAAGTGAACTGTGACATATTATACCCAAAAATTCTTCATTTTTTACACCAGAGACTGAGCAAAATTAAGCATTGCTTGGTAATTGGTTGTGAGTATATATATATATATATATATATATATATTGTAGACACTGTAGACCAGGGGTCTGCAACCTTTAACATCAAAAGAGCCATTTTGGCCCCTTTCCCACTGAATAAAATTCGTGTGGAGCCACAAAACCTATTTGATCCCTAAAATGAAGATAACACAGCATATAGCTAAAGTTTTATATTCAGTTATGTTACAGGGCAGGGGCGTAGCAATAATTTCAGAAGTGAGGGGGACAGAAATGTCAAATGCAATAATAATAATAATAATATTTATGTATGTTTGTCTAATTGACAAAAAAAAAACTTTTTCTTATGTCTTACTTTTAACTGGCTAAGAAATAAAATACACTGCTGGACAATAACCAATCATTTATATTCTATAATATTTTTGATACATATTTTCCTAATTACAGTTTTATGATTATGATTGTTTTATATGCTACAAACACTTTTTCCATTTTTAAATAATAAGTCCTTATTTAAAAATAATAAGGCTGAAAAAATATATTTTATAGCTTCTGTACTGTAATATATGTTATGTCAGTTAGCACTGTATCATTCATATACTTTATTACCTGGAGAAGACTTGAAAAACACACATAAACCATATATTGTCGCAATGGTTTATTGTCTTCACGTTTCATTAGTTATGGTTTATGCTTGTTATTCATCTTAGCTACAGCGATCGCTGGATGCCTTTGGATTTTCTGCATGTCAAAAGTTATTACTACTTCTATAAGTCCGTTTTGGACTTTCTGTGCGAGAGCGCCCTCCGGCTTCGAGTATGAATGAAACATACACTGCAGGAAAGTGTTGAGCAACGTTCACAACGTTTTTGGATACAAATAAAACGTATCCAAAATGATGTGACTATCTTGTCTCTTTTAATTTGAATCTAAATTTAATCACACTGGCACTTGAAAACGTCTGCGTGAACACACTTGCCCGAAAAAAGTGCAAGGGAAGAGTTTAGGTTTTATTGAAAGTCTGGGGAACACGTCTCCCGCGTATTCAATGACCATGCTACCAATCTCCATGCTACAGGGAGCCACCATGGAGGGGTGAAAGAGCCGTGGGTTGCCGACCCCTGCTGTAGACAGATATTTTGTAAAAAACTAAATGCAAGTGAGTTTAATAAGTCAGAGTCATGAACCGTGATTTGCTAGACGGTAGAGATGCTAGAGAGAATCTGATTGGATAAAAATCTGTGTAGTGCAACATCATTAATATTTTTTGGTGTTTTCCCTGTAAACTGTAAATTTTAAATGAGTAAAACAAAGTCATTTTCATCAACATTTGGGAGTACAGGAGCATATAAATGGTTTTGAAGCTAAAAGACCACTACTAAATACCACAAAATTCCTATTTTGAGTTCATGGAGTCTTTAAGAACGTAAATACGGCCAATTATGATTTTGTGATCTACTTCAGCAGACTGTAATGTGACAGATGCTCGCTCCACTCCATACAGTGCACGTACGAGTTAAGCATAATGTTTATTCCTCTGTTTCTTATCCATGCTCTCTCTCACTTTCTCCACTCGGTGGGCGAGTGACATCAGGAGAGCAGCGACATCATCATCAGACTAGCACAAACAGACACACGCATGTAGCGGCGTGAAAGAGAGGGAGAGAGAAAGAGAGTGTCGAGAGAGAGAAATTGTTGTAATGCATGTTAGTATGATGGAGGACTACATTACTTGCTTGTAAGGATAAAACATTACGAAGGTGAGGTCATTTACTTGTTGCTTTCTGCATGTTCTGTGTGTGCCTTGTGCTTTTGCAGTGTGACTGGTGGGAAATAGGGGTTTTTCATCTGTAGCACCTTCAGTGTGATCTGATTGGCATAAAGCTGTGTGTGTGTGTGTGTGTGTGTGTGTGTGTGTGTGTGTGTGTGTGTGTGTGTGTGTGTGTGTGTGAATGTTGGATGTATGAATTTGTTTTGAAATATTTAAGTTTGAAAATGCATTGTATCTTAACAAGATATAAAACGTGACTATGTTGTGAAGTTGTTCCAAGTAAAATCTTGTATGTTATTATCTAATGATCTTGGTTATTGCACAAATTGTTTACCATATACTTGAGTGAGCATCATATAGGACTTCTGGCATTCTATCTACTCATATCAGTAATTTTTGTTTGCCTCCTTGTGTCAGATCTTCTGTGCTGTGTCTTTAAAGAGCAGCAGAGCTGTCAGTCGCGCTGCCAGCAAACTACTTTATGAACTGATTAGATGTGTAGGGCGCATGAATACATTAACCTTTTCCTCTAAGATAGGGAGACATAAAATACAATTTTCATGTTTTTTTCTCTTTCATTTTCTCTTTCTGCCTTTCCATTTCCTCTCTACCTGTCCCCCCGGTACATTAGAAAACAGTACTGAATATAATGGAGTATTGCAGAGTCGATGTGTTCTCTTTTTTTATTTTTTTTTTATTTATTCATTCATAATGTAGTTTATTTATTTAGGTAGTTGGTTTTATATTGTTTCTACTTTTCTTAAGCTTTTAGCTCTTACATTCTGTTGGCTTGATATATGTGTAAAAATAATAACAGTATTTTCAAAACAATTATTTTCTTATTTTAATCTATTTTGTCTAAAATAATAAAAACCCAATATCAAGATTTTTTAAGCCATTCTAATAACAGTGTTTGCTGGGAATCAGTTTTACCCCCAGTAAATAAATAAAAAGTAAAATAAATAAACAAATAACATGAAAAACTGATTGCAATTCATGTTTGATGTCTCTGAAATGAGACATCAAACATTTCATGTCTCATTGAAAGACATGAAATGTCCTCAGATGATGCTAAGCTCAGATGATGCTAACCCTGCAACAACATATAAAACTACCAAATTTAGCTTAATCGCAATGTTTAATTGCAATTGCAAAGTTTAATCGCAACATATAATCATTGCAGTTAATAGTGTTCACCGTCTGTTTGATTACAAGTAATTTGTAACTAACTGCATGATTCTTACTGTACAATTCTGCCATAGTCACCACTAATAACCTACTCCTAAATATAATGTAGAAACGTAAAAATTTTCTGTAAAGCTGCTTTGCAACGATTTGTATCATGAAAAGCGCTATACAAATAAACTTGAATTGAATTGAATTAATGTACTGTATTTTTATATCAAACATGAGGGGAAGTGTGGCTTTTTAAATGATGAGCAATGATTTATTTACAGTGTTTGTGAATTAATTTAATTATTTACTACATTACTTGGCATAGGCTATAATTCAGTTTTAATGATGCATAATTCTGTGTTTTTTTCCCATTTACTTAAGGTATGTAAATGTATATATAATTATGTGTATAAATGATTTTAAATACGGTACATTTTTAATAATGTTAATAAAATGTATTTATTATTTGCTATGTATCATGTTTTTCATTTACTTAAAAATACATTATTTTTATGTACATACATTTAAGACTGTGCTTTAGTGATTTTACATTGGATACACAAGTGTCAAGAGCGGAGAGCTTCTTTTTATGCTATTGTTTGTGCAAAATGGCTTTCATGTTTTTCATCAACAGCTTTTCTTTAGTCTTTAAAGCCATACAGCAGTTGGCAATTGTTAAATCCAGAGCCATTTGTAAAATGTTGATTTCAATTGTGTATTGACAGATGCTGGAACCAAAAGCAGCTGAACAGGCTGCTGATCTGGGTCTGCTCGGCTTCAGCCCTCACAGTGTGTCTGAGCCCTGTTCCCCATCATGCCCCTCTGCATCGCCCATCATGAGAAGAACCAACTGCAGCTCTCCAGCTCAGCGGCTCTCCTACCCAGACCTGCACTGCAGCACCGAAGACGCCAACCAAACCGCTCCGACCTCTCGAGACGCCTGCAAACCTCCATACCTGGAGACCTCCGAGATCTGGAAGGACAGACAGAAGGTTGTGAAAGGAGGCGGCCGAGAGTCAGAACTGGAGAAAAGGGAGCAGGGGGAGGGCGAGAGCGCTTCCGAGACCATCAGCATTGGCGCCAGACTCACATCTTCATCGTCATCTTCCTCACCTCTAGTCATTCCTAGGCTGTGCCTGGATCGCTCCTTCAACGCAGATGCTTTGACCTCACCGTCGACTGACGATGATGAGGAGGAGGAGGAAGATGATGAGGACAGCGATGAAGGCTTTCTGAAGCGGAGGAGTATGGTGGAGTCATCTCCTAGCAGTGGGCAGCAGAGCGGGGGCTTGTGTGTGCAGAGGTCCCTCCACAGACGGACGCACAGCGAAGGCAGTTTGCTGCAGGAGCCTCGGTCTCCTCGCTTCATCTCCGATCAGGCCATCGACTGCATAGAGGCCAAGCGAGAACCTTCGGAGCGCTGGGCGGTTCCCTCCCCGCAGACCCTGAGGAAAGAGCTCACCAAGAACGGAGGATCCATCCACCAGATCTGTCTGCTCTTCACTGGAAGGAGGGTGTGTACAAATTCGTCTGTATTAAATTACAAATACCACGATTTATTTGATGTCACTAGAATTAAATATGGTCAAATATGTCTTTTGTTTAAAAACTCAATGATGATACACATTAGAAAATAATTGAATGAGTAGCTGAATTTAGTTTCATTCAAAATACGTCTTTTGTAACTCTTCCACAGGTTTGTGGCAAGCCAAACTGTAAATGTGACACAGGAAAAACAGGTGTCAAAAAGAAGAAAACCAAGAATCTGTGAGTCAAACCATTTTCTACTACTTAATTTGCAATTTTATGGAGTGAATCTCATTGCTGTCAATGACAGGTTGGGGACATATTTCACCCCCAAACCAAGATTTTTTTAATTATTATTTTGCAATTAAGAAAAAAAAAGCCTATTTGGAGCACCATTAAATTTTTGCATTGTAACATTGTTTTCATGACAGTGAAGCTGAAAATCTCATTGTCATTACTACATTATCAAAAATGTTTTATCAGGGGATTCATGTCGTAGCATCAGATTTTACTGGCTCAAAGCAACAAAAACAAGTCAAAGGAATTATTCAATATGGCAATATGACTAATGTCTTGACGCCATTAGGTTATATGAACAAAAGTCATTTCACATTATAGTAATGAGAATTATCATAAAAATGCCTCATTATCATGAAAATAATGTAACAATAAAAAAACATAATGGCCCTACAAATAGCCTCAAATTTTTTCACACAAAATATCATTTCTTGTTTGTTTGCTTTTTCTTTAGATTTTAGGTTAATCTGGACTATTTATTATTTGCTCTGTATCATGTTTTTCATTTACATTAAAATACAGTATACAGTGTTCCTTTTTTTATTGAAATCGGAATGTTCCTACAAATAGGCTTAAAGGAATAGTTCCCCTCAAAATGTACTCACCCTCAGGCCATCCAAGATGTAGATGAGTTTGTTCATTGGAACAGATCTGCAGAAATGTAGCATTATATCGCTTGCTCTCCAATAGATCCCCTGCAGTGAATGGGTGCCGTCAGAATGAGAGTCCAAACAGCTGATAAAAAACATCACAGTAATCCACAAGAATTCCACACAAGTCCAGTTCATCAATTAACATCTTGTAAACTAAGATGCATGTTTGTAATAAATTTTCAAACAGTTGCTTCAAGCTAAAATATGAGTCTTCTATCCATAATATTGCTTTCTCTTTAAAGGGTTACTCCACCCCAAAATGAAAATTCTGTCATTAATCACTTACCCCCATGTCGTTCCAAACCCGTAAAAGCTTCGTTTGTCTTCGGAACACAATTTAAGATATTTTGGATGAAAACCGGGAGGCTTTTATTTTTTTTTTATTTATTCATTCATAATGTAGTTTATTTATTTAGGTAGTTGGTTTTATATTGTTTCTACTTTTCTTAAGCTTTTAGCTCTTACATTCTGTTGGCTTGATATATGTGTAAAAATAATAACAGTATTTTCAAAACAATTATTTTCTTATTTTAATCTATTTTGTCTAAAATAATAAAAACCCAATATCAAGATTTTTTAAGCCATTCTAATAACAGTGTTTGCTGGGAATCAGTTTTACCCCCAGTAAATAAATAAAAAAATAAAATAAATAAACAAATAACATGAAAAACTGATTGCAATTCATGTTTGATGTCTCTGAAATGAGACATCAAACATTTCATGTCTCATTGAAAGACATGAAATGTCCTCAGATGATGCTAAGCTCAGATGATGCTAACCCTGCAACAACATATAAAACTACCAAATTTAGCTTAATCGCAATGTTTAATTGCAATTGCAAAGTTTAATCGCAACATATAATCATTGCAGTTAATAGTGTTCACCGTCTGTTTGATTACAAGTAATTTGTAACTAACTGCATGATTCTTACTGTACAATTCTGCCATAGTCACCACTAATAACCTACTCCTAAATATAATGTAGAAACGTAAAAATTTTCTGTAAAGCTGCTTTGCAACGATTTGTATCATGAAAAGCGCTATACAAATAAACTTGAATTGAATTGAATTAATGTACTGTATTTTTATATCAAACATGAGGGGAAGTGTGGCTTTTTAAATGATGAGCAATGATTTATTTACAGTGTTTGTGAATTAATTTAATTATTTACTACATTACTTGGCATAGGCTATAATTCAGTTTTAATGATGCATAATTCTGTGTTTTTTTCCCATTTACTTAAGGTATGTAAATGTATATATAATTATGTGTATAAATGATTTTAAATACGGTACATTTTTAATAATGTTAATAAAATGTATTTATTATTTGCTATGTATCATGTTTTTCATTTACTTAAAAATACATTATTTTTATGTACATACATTTAAGACTGTGCTTTAGTGATTTTACATTGGATACACAAGTGTCAAGAGCGGAGAGCTTCTTTTTATGCTATTGTTTGTGCAAAATGGCTTTCATGTTTTTCATCAACAGCTTTTCTTTAGTCTTTAAAGCCATACAGCAGTTGGCAATTGTTAAATCCAGAGCCATTTGTAAAATGTTGATTTCAATTGTGTATTATTGACAGATGCTGGAACCAAAAGCAGCTGAACAGGCTGATCTGGGTCTGCTCGGCTTCAGCCCTCACAGTGTGTCTGAGCCCTGTTCCCCATCATGCCCCTCTGCATCGCCCATCATGAGAAGAACCAACTGCAGCTCTCCAGCTCAGCGGCTCTCCTACCCAGACCTGCACTGCAGCACCGAAGACGCCAACCAAACCGCTCCGACCTCTCGAGACGCCTGCAAACCTCCATACCTGGAGACCTCCGAGATCTGGAAGGACAGACAGAAGGTTGTGAAAGGAGGCGGCCGAGAGTCAGAACTGGAGAAAAGGGAGCAGGGGGAGGGCGAGAGCGCTTCCGAGACCATCAGCATTGGCGCCAGACTCACATCTTCATCGTCATCTTCCTCACCTCTAGTCATTCCTAGGCTGTGCCTGGATCGCTCCTTCAACGCAGATGCTTTGACCTCACCGTCGACTGACGATGATGAGGAGGAGGAGGAAGATGATGAGGACAGCGATGAAGGCTTTCTGAAGCGGAGGAGTATGGTGGAGTCATCTCCTAGCAGTGGGCAGCAGAGCGTGGGCTTGTGTGTGCAGAGGTCCCTCCACAGACGGACGCACAGCGAAGGCAGTTTGCTGCAGGAGCCTCGGTCTCCTCGCTTCATCTCCGATCAGGCCATCGACTGCATAGAGGCCAAGCGAGAACCTTCGGAGCGCTGGGCGGTTCCCTCGCCACAGACCCTGAGGAAAGAGCTCACCAAGAACGGAGGATCCGTCCACCAGATCTGTCTGCTCTTCACTGGAAGGAGGGTGTGTACAAATTCGTCTGTATTAAATTACAAATACCACGATTTATTTGATGTCACTAGAATTAAATATGGTCAAATATGTCTTTTGTTTAAAAACTCAATGATGATACACATTAGAAAATAATTGAATGAGTAGCTGAATTTAGTTTCATTCAAAATACGTCTTTTGTAACTCTTCCACAGGTTTGTGGCAAGCCAAACTGTAAATGTGACACAGGAAAAACAGGTGTCAAAAAGAAGAAAACCAAGAATCTGTGAGTCAAACCATTTTCTACTACTTAATTTGCAATTTTATGGAGTGAATCTCATTGCTGTCAATGACAGGTTGGGGACATATTTCACCCCCAAACCAAGATTTTTTTAATTATTATTTTGCAATTAAGAAAAAAAAAGCCTATTTGGAGCACCATTAAATTTTTGCATTGTAACATTGTTTTCATGACAGTGAAGCTGAAAATCTCATTGTCATTACTACATTATCAAAAATGTTTTATCAGGGGATTCATGTCGTAGCATCAGATTTTACTGGCTCAAAGCAACAAAAACAAGTCAAAGGAATTATTCAATATGGCAATATGACTAATGTCTTGACGCCATTAGGTTATATGAACAAAAGTCATTTCACATTATAGTAATGAGAATTATCATAAAAATGCCTCATTATCATGAAAATAATGTAACAATAAAAAAACATAATGGCCCTACAAATAGCCTCAAATTTTTTCACACAAAATATCATTTCTTGTTTGTTTGCTTTTTCTTTAGATTTTAGGTTAATCTGGACTATTTATTATTTGCTCTGTATCATGTTTTTCATTTACATTAAAATACAGTATACAGTGTTCCTTTTTTTATTGAAATCGGAATGTTCCTACAAATAGGCTTAAAGGAATAGTTCCCCTCAAAATGTACTCACCCTCAGGCCATCCAAGATGTAGATGAGTTTGTTCATTGGAACAGATCTGCAGAAATGTAGCATTATATCGCTTGCTCTCCAATAGATCCCCTGCAGTGAATGGGTGCCGTCAGAATGAGAGTCCAAACAGCTGATAAAAAACATCACAGTAATCCACAAGAATTCCACACAAGTCCAGTTCATCAATTAACATCTTGTAAACTAAGATGCATGTTTGTAATAAATTTTCAAACAGTTGCTTCAAGCTAAAATATGAGTCTTCTATCCATAATATTGCTTTCTCTTTAAAGGGTTACTCCACCCCAAAATGAAAATTCTGTCATTAATCACTTACCCCCATGTCGTTCCAAACCCGTAAAAGCTTCGTTTGTCTTCGGAACACAATTTAAGATATTTTGGATGAAAACCGGGAGGCTTGTGACTGTCCCATTGACTGCCAAGTAAATAACACTGTCAAGGCCCAGAAAAGTATGAAAGACATCGTCAAAATAGTCCATCTGCCATCAGTGGTTCAACCTGAATTTTATGAAGCGACGCGAATACTTTTTGTACGCAAAGAAAACAAAGATAATGACTTTATTCAACAATTCGTCTCCTCCGCGTCACAGTAGCGCCCTTTTTGGGAGGATACACTGAACGTAAACTGCGTATACTGTTTTACTTGTCTGTGTCAGCCGCACCACACGGCTGTTTTCTATGTTTATTTACGCTTTGATTTGAACGAAAACAGCGTATCCGTGTGGTGCGGCTGACACAGAACAGTATACGCAGTTTACGTTCAGTGGATACTCTCCAAAATGGCGCTA
>NW_015552570.1:840195-852720 GCF_001515605.1 Sinocyclocheilus anshuiensis
ATGCAAAGAAAACAAAAATAACGACTTTATTCAACAATTCGTCTCCTTCGCATCACCGTAGTGCCATTTTAGAGAGTATCCACTGAACGTAAACTGCGTATACTGTTCTACTTGTCTGTGTCAGCCGCACCACACAGATCTGTTTTCTATGTTTATTTACGCTTTGATTTGAACGAAAACAGCGTATCCGTGTGGTGCGGCTGACACAGAACAGCATACGCAGTTTGCGTTCAGTGGACACTCTCCAAAATGGCGCTACGGTGGAGGACGAATTGTTGAATAAAGTAGTTATTTTTGTTTTCTTTGCGTACAAAAAGTATTCTCGTCGCTTCATGAAATTCAGATTGAACCACTGATGGCAGATGGACTATTTTGACGATGTCTTTCATACTTTTCTGGGCCTTGACAGTGTAATTTACTTGGCAGTCAATGGGATAGTCACAAGCCTCCCGGTTTTCATCCAAAATATCTTAAATTGTGTTCCGAAGACGAACAAAGCTTTTACGGGTTTGGAACGACATGGGGGTAAGTGATTAATGACAAAATTTTCATTTTGGGGTGGAGTAACCCTTTAAAGAGTTAGTTCACCCCAAAATGAAAATTCTCACCTTCATGTTGTTCCAAACTCGTAAGACCTTCGTTCATCTTTGGAACACAAATTAAGACATTTTTGATGAAATCCGAGAGCTTTCTGACCCTCCATAAACAGCAACAAGAATACTGTTTGTGCGTAAAGAAACCAAAAATAACGAAGTCAGCAGCACCAAACGCATGCGTCATGGTACTTCCGTGAGTGCGTGTCGAAGAAAAGAAATTGTAGAATAAAGTCGTTATTTTTGTTTTCTTTGTGCACAAAAAGTATTCTCGTAGCTTCATAAAATTAAGGCTGAACCACTGATGACACATGGACTATTTTGATGATGTCCTTACTACCTTTCTGGGCCTTGAACGTGTCAGTTGCGTTGCTGTCTATGGGAGGCTCAGAAAGCTATCGGATTTCATCAGAAATATCTTCATTTGTGTTCCGAAGATGAAGGTCTTACAGGTTTGGAATGGCATGAGAGCGAGTAATTAATGACAGAAATTTCATTGTGGAGTGAACTATGCCTTTAAAGATGGATTTGTTTCCATTGGTGAGCAAGTGACGTAATGCTAAGTTTCTCCAAATCTGTTCTGATAAAGAAACAAACTTAGATGGCCTGAAGGCGAGTAAATGTCAGCAAATTTCCTTTTTTTTTTTATTTATTCCTTTAATTTTCTTCATGCTAAATATAATTTCTTGTTATAAGAATGTAGCCATGTAACCATGAGATATTTAGGTGTTCTGGTTTAAGAGATGTGGATGTAATGCTTTCCATTCTCAGGTTCACTGGAGGAAAGCGTTATTTATGCCTTTACTATCTGTGTTCCTCCTACAATAAAGTTCACGGCTATAACCAGAATACATTTCCTCCCAGAAGCACTTGAGTGAACAGTTAGCTAATAAATCACCTGATGTGACGCCTTTTGTCTTGTCACACAGGGCCAAAGACATGAAAAACCGTCTGACTTTTCTGCGCAAGAAGACCAACGACAGACATGGAAGCAATCCAGCCAGCAAGCTTGAGAAAGTGCTTAAGTCAGACAAGTGAGTCCACGTGATTGTTTCCTCTTTCACCCGAGCTGACTCCCGGCGCACCGCGTTGCGTGTCATATGTATATCATCGAGTCACTGAGGAACACTGAATGGGTGCATAGGCTGAGTGTTGAGTGTGCAATCAAAACAACAGTGATGTTATTGAGTAGATGGCCTATTTTGTGCGCTATAATTATCTGTGAATGGGTCATTAGTGTGAGTCATGGCTTTGTTGACCGCTCTTTCTGCTCATCCACAGACCGACTCCAGAGGAAGCTCTCAAATGGGCAGAGTCGCTTGATGTGCTGCTTTCTCACAAATGTAAGATATGTCTCATTCGTTATGACAGCTGTGTTGATCTCTGCACTGCAGCAGCTGTTACTGCTGTTTTAAAACATGTTGTTTATCCATATTAACCTCCAAATCCAGATTTACCCCAGATTCTCTTGAGCACTTATTTTGCGTTTTCTAATAAGCGTTAAGAGTAATTTTCTCTTCACTTCTTCAGATGGCCTGGTGGTTTTCCGCTCTTTCCTTCGAACCGAGTTCAGTGAGGAGAATCTGGACTTCTGGCTGGCCTGTGAGGACTTCAAGAGGATCAAATCACTGTCCAAAATGGCATCCAGAGCAAAGAAGATATTCACTGAGTACATCTCTATACAGTCCTGTAAAGAGGTAAGATGAAAAAAAAAAACCTTTTTCAGATTAAGAAACTAACTTTTAGTTACGGTGGTTTTTGGTGACTAAAATAATGTGCAGCCATTTTGCAGATTGTGTGGCATTAATAATTTGGTAAATTAATAATTCAGTCTTTAATTCAGTAAAGATAAAGATGATTCTTCACTCTTGTTCAATCATACATAAATGAAGTTTACATGTTTTATATTTTTAAATGTTCTTTGGCAGTGATATTCAAGAGATTCAAGACAAAAAAGCTAAGAATGACATAAGGGGACATATAATGTTTCAATCCAGTTTACCTAGTCTAATAATGAATGTGTCAAGTTCTTATAAATGTTTTTCTTTTTATTTATATTATGACAAAATGTATATAAAAAATTGTAATCATTAATTTTTGATTACTTTCTAAATGTTTCATACCATCTGACAACCTAAACTAATGTTGCATTTCATAAAAGGTCAACTTTTTAAGAGACTTGCTGAGCTTGACATGCAGTTATGAGAGTTTCTCTTTTATTTTCTAATTTTCTTGACACAAAAAGGCTCCTTGCATGTTGGTTATTATACCACAGTGACTTTGATTTGAGAGGAAAAAGTGTGCATATTAATAACATGTTACTACAGTCTTACTACGTATTTGAAAGAAACAAAAATACAAGATTTGCAAAAATACTTAAGGGGTTTTTTTTGTACAAGAATTTCAGCCTTTGAAAGACTTTTTCTTCATGATCTCAGGTCACCATGACATTTTGAGTCTACGCTTAAAAGAAAAACCTAGACTAATTTTAATTGGCAAATATAACATATTCCAGTCACATAACTGCATTTGTAATGTTTTTTAAGCAAATGATTTAGTCCAAACAAAAAAGTAATTAATATACAGAAATCATACATTAATTATACAGAAATGTACACATACAGTTGTGTGTGTGTGGAGAATTGAGCAAATAGAAGAAATAATGCATTGAGTTGACAAAATTAACAATCAAAATTCTATTTCTTAGTTTACTTGTTTTCAGCAATAACATGTCCAATGCAATTTCAACTAAAGTCTCATGTTGTTTTTCTTGGACAGGATTCGTTTGTGTGAGAATTATTATTTTTTTTTTATTCGACTTGCAATTTGTAATTGATTCCAGAGAGCAGATGTGCCAGAAAACCAATCCAAAATTAATATGAAAAGCGTCCTAAGCAGACTCTTGTTTTATTTCCAAGGTTAATCTGGACTCGTACACCAGGGAGCACATCAAGGAAAACATGGAGAACATCTGCGCAGACTGCTTTGACTTGGCTCAGAGCAGAATCTTTGGACTAATGGAAAGAGACTCGTACCCTCGATTCCTCCGCTCTGACATTTACCTGGAATTTACCAACCAAAAGAGACCCGGCTCTGCCGCAGATCCATCTTAAAGCTATGACGACAAATGGTAGACGTTGAAACTTTTTTAGATCAGTATTGCTGGAGACGTAGTAGAACAGGACGTGTCTACAATCACATAATCCACTGATGCACAGCTTCGTATTGAAACGTCGGTCAGCTAAGCACCTTGGAGCTCAGCCCGATGGGTCATTGCATGGACAGATTGTTTTTTGGACGCTTCTTTGCTGCACCCTGTTGGACGGTTGCGGCAATAAGATGGCGAGAAATCAATTTGCCAGAACACCTTCGCACCTGTTGACCCAGTGGCAGTACATAGAGGGTGCAAAGCATGATGGGTTTGGGGAAAAAAATGAGAAATTTTGGTACTGTTTTGTTCAGCTTTACCAATATACATTTTCACTTTTCTTTCCTGCACAGACCTCAACATACTCAACATTTACAAAGATCTTAGTGAGATGATATTGGACAAAACTAAGTTAGTTATTGTTTTTTTTTTTTTATCTGAGTTGCAGTTGACAGCATGTTTATATTCTCTCAATACTACTGACAGAATACTAATTCTTATTACTTTCAAGGGCTTTGGTAACATTTCCACATCTGTTCATGTAGTGGCCCAGTGGCTCTAATTAATATTAAGTGCAATATACAGTTAATTATTCTTATTAATATTTCTTTAACAAAAACCGTATATTAAAGGGGTCAGACGTTGTTGTTTTTTTATTTTAAATATATATACATCTACATAGTGTACAAATGTTCTCCCATAATGCATCATACAGGCATAGTAAGTTCAAATGAAAGAAAATGTAATTCCTGATGTAAATAACAGAGGCTAAGCTATACGGACTAACAGTTATAGTGATGTTAAAAGTGAAGGTATTCTGTTTGTTGTCGTTGCTGTTAGTCGGTTGATCATACGTCAAAGAAGCCAGAGTTTGTGTTTAATAGTGGTTTAACATAGTTGAGCATGTGCTGTACATAGATGTTTGTGTTCTGCGTTGATTTACACGTTTATTTACCAATTAGCTCTTTGGGAGACTCATGTTTGGCAAATACAGTGTCAATTTCATCCTAACAATATTCTTCCTTCTGTAATAATATTTCTTGTATTTATTTGTGGGGTCATATTTCACTCACTGCTGCCTTCATATATAACATACTCTCATCAAATAAAATTACATTCAAGCATGAGGTCAACTGGGTATTTATTTATTTATTTTTGAAAATTCTAATTTGTATCATTGCGTTGTTTTGAAATGCCATAGGATTTTAATATATTGCCCTTATGAAGAGGTTGTACATCTAAAATCATTTGAATTGTATTTCAATTGAAATGAAAGAGAAATATTTAAATTAGGGCTGTCATCGTTAACGCGTTAACGCATGCGATTAATTTTACAATCCTTAACGCGTTAAAATAATTTAACGCAAAATTACTGAAGCACAATTTCTATTCTAACCCTTTAAAGGGGTCATATGATGCTGCTACAAAGAACATTATTTGGTGTAATGAAATGTTTATGCGGTTTAAGGTTCAAAAAACATTATTTTCCACATACTGTACATTATTGTTTCTCCTCTATGCCCTGCCTTTCTGAAACGTGTCGATTTTTACAAAGCTCATCTGTCTGAAAAAGCGAGGTGTGCTGTGATTGGCCAGCTATCCAGTGCGTTGTGATTGGCTGAAAACCTCAAGCGTACCATATTGTGATGCCTTGTCCCGGCCGGAGCGTAACATTAAACCATGTCTGCATTTGTGATCGGAGAAATGACAAACAAGCGCTACTCTACACTGCCCAAAAGCCTTGAGTGAGCGGAGGCCTAGAGTGAACAGAGGCGGGTGGGCTTGAGAACGGCGCTTGCGGCAACCACATGTGACGACCCCGGGCTGGACTCCGCTTCGTCCACGGTGAAAGCCGATCCGGTGATCCACATCATTTTAAGCCGCTAAACTCTGGGAAAGTTTTCAGTCCAATGATCCAGTAAGCGAATGCATTCAAACAAGCCGTCCAAAACGGCGCTAATATAAAGGAAACCAGGCTGATTACATCAGAGATTGCAGAGAGGACAGGACTTGCGTTGCGTTAAATAAAAACGATTAAAATACTGACGAACAAAATACATAGAAAATTATACATTTATGAATATATGAAAAGGTTATGCACCTAAAAATCCCCAGAGGGCAGCAAAGCTCTAGAATAATGCAAATAAGCAAACAAGCCTTCAGGATTTAGAGATCATTTATTTACTTAATTTTTTTTATTTTTTATATTGAACATAAATATGTAAATAGGGTTAAAAGATATGTATGAAATGTATATATATAATGACATAAAATACTACTAATATAATAATTGTAATTGAAAAAATGAACGTAACTAAATGACAGTTTATTCACGGTCTCTGTTCCATGAAAGCAGAGATGGTGGCAAATACTAGGGTGTGGGAGCACAGTGCTTCCTCTTTGACCCCTCATGCAGCTGTTGGAGGTGTGGAACACACTCCTTTAAACTTGATGCTGTACGAAAACAAATTAAAGGAAATTATCCGTGTGTAAGAAAACAGCAACATAATTAGAGGAAAGTGAAAACCATGTTTTGCCTAATATATAATGAAAGCTTTTGATTTTGCACTACCTCTGATCCAAACGTTTCTATGATCCATGCAGCTGTGTCAGCACAAGAACAACTATTCACTGTATGCATACTATTATGACACAGTGCACCAGTGTGTTTAAACCACAGCATGTTTACCCAGTAATGCATCAACAATTACTTGTAAGAGTTATTTCCCCAGGGCGGCTCTGCAGGTATGACACAGACACTGCAAAACATTTACACAGTAGCCTACAGGATCTACCCTCGTGTTTCATAGATGTAAAAAAAATGAATGCATTTACTGTACATCCCAATTAGTAAGCCAGTTCATAAGAAAGCCATTCTTATATGTGCAATGAGGTTCCAAAAGCAGATGTTCAGTGAACACAAATGATCTGCGCTGGTGAGTCATATACAGCTTCAAGAAGCTGTTGTGTAGGTGAAGGAAAGAACTTCGGACATGCTGTCTCAGACGCAGACAGCCAATAGGTCAAGTGGGTGATGACGCACACAATCCAGATGTCTTTACTATAAGGAGGATGATTGTCGTGTTAAACGAAGCCTATTTAAAGAAGATGAATATCCTGAAATATGCATTACAACATTTTCATATCTCCGTAAATAAAAACGTATAGCTAAATACAGATATTTTCCAAACATTTCCATAATTGGTCAGTCTACTTGTTTTTCTTTTAATTAACTTTTTTGACAATTAAATAAAATGTAAAATAATCCTGAAATATGTATCAAAACATTGTCATATCTAAATATAGCCTATAAAATGTATAGATTTAGCATTGTCCATATTGTCAGTTTACATCTGTTTTATTGTTAAATGATAAGAAATTAAATATTCTGATTTAGTATCAAAATCATATCTAATTGTCATATCTAAATAAATAAATGTAAAGTTAAAAATAGACATTTTACATATTGTCAGTTGAAATCTTTTGTAAATTAAAGTAAATTAAATCCTGAAATCTGCATCATTGTCCGATCTAAACACATACATTAAATGTACAGCTAGAATATACACTTTCCATATTAACAGTTCAAATCTGTTTACTTAAATTAAAAATAAAATAAAAAGTACAACAAAGATGGTATGTTCAAATTTTCACATTTTTTTCAAAATTTTTAAATAGATATTTTGTGACATTCAGGTTCATTTTTATTCATTTTATATAAATAAATAAAATAATTTGCTGTGAATTGCTAAAGAAATAAATTTATTGTTATTCTGTGCATGGTGGCATTAAATTGCTGATATTAGGTATTTGAGATCTTCAGGATGCTTTCCTTCACACCCATAGATGGTGCTACAATCATACTGTTCAGCTGTTATTAAAGAGTCGTACCGCCTGACCCAACAGTCTACATTTGGACAGATAGAGGGATGGTAGGGAAATGATGGGGATGTGTTTCTGCAGTTCTGTGAGTTTGAGGGAATGTTAGGACAGGAATCACCCTCCGCTAACTTCACCGGCCTGCTTCAACTGTGGCTTATATTCGCAAACATCAATAAAGCCTTGACTTTCTTAGAAAAGAGACGTACTACACCTGTAATGACGCAGACAGGCAAATGCAAAAATATGAAAAAATATTTTCAGTGTGAAATGAGTCTGGGGTGTTTTTTCTTTGACCTGGAACATTTGTTTTCACTGCAAATGAAGCATGCAGAAATGTACAAACTTATATATTTTGGAGCACAAACATAGTGTTATGTTTTTGTTTGGATTTATTATTATTATTATTATTATACATTTTGTTATGCCTTAAAACGGTATGTACACAGAAATGTGAAATTTAGACCAAGTGTCTTTTATGTGCACAGATTCCTTGGCTCATGATCTAGACATCCCACATACCTTCATTTATTTATTCCTGGAAAAGTTTTCTGCCATATTGGATTTTTTTTTTAAACATACTTTTGCAGACTAGTCCTAGTTTTTTTTTTTTTTTTTTGCCAGATCTGCACCAAATTCGGCATCCATTAAGTCTGGAATTCCTGTATAAACAGTCATGAAAACATGCCGAACTTTTAATTCAACATGACTGCCAAACACCAATAAATAATGTTGGGTGTAGCTTATTTTGTTACAATGGATAATTAAAAAGTAATTGTAATGGAATCTGGTGCATGTATGTATAATTTATAAATCAATTTGTAGTGCCAAAATAATGATAAACATTGAAATGTCTGTAACTGGGACTATTGGTTCAATTAACCTGACACTTTTCACGCAATCATTTATCGAGATCCCAGAGAGGTAGCCTACATGAGGACAACCGAAAACAAAACTTGGGTTTTATGTAAGGACAGTCTGAAAACAATTCAAAGTTTCATCTCATTTGAACAGAAGGCGGCGCTATAACAGTGGACAACAAGAAATAACACGATCGCGATTAATGTTTATGAATTTATTTAAACATTAAGTGTCAAAAAAGACAACAGCTTTAGAATATGAACAATACTTGACTTTTTGGCTTAAATGGGCCGTATTCGGACCCTGATTGCTTCTTGCAGCTTTATTGTATTATTTAGCTCATTGTCAAAACTAACTTTTTTTTTTATTATTATTCAGAAATGCAACAGGCGACGTGTAAACCCTTCTGAAGAGGTCCACATTCAGAAACGCATTCAACTTTCAGCATTTTTCACTGTTCCCTAAGGTCCGTCATTATTTTAATTAACGTCTTCTTGCGCAGTGTGTTCACTCTTGATTGATGGCTAAATTCAGATAAGTGCAGATGCGACGTGCTGTCAGGTGCCGGCAGGAACACACGGACTGCACTTTTTATGGCTGCACTCTTTCTCTTTTTTTTCCTGCCGTAAAGGATGAACGATCCCGGTTCCTTCCTCATCACAGGCCTCATCATCAGCACATTGGAGAACGGGCGATGAGCCAGATATCTTCATCTCTTAAAGGCACCCAGCCTTTTTCTTTTTGTCGCTCTCTTTCTTTCTCCATTCACTGTTCTTTCACGCTCAGGTATAGGCTAATCACGTAGGGGAGGAGTGTTTCTAGCCGTCAGTAAAAGCACAGGCCCCCCATCAATGTCCCCATATTTTGATGGGTGTTTACTATAAATAAATAGCCTACCTGCTGTACAGTCCCTCATAAGCTGCGTGCGCAAAACGGCTTCATCGCTGACAAACTGATTGACATTTGAAAGTTGTTTCCTAGATCGTAAATATCCACTTCCTCCAGCGCCCACTTTGTTTTCTGACTCTAGAAACCATTGCAAACGAATCAGTGCGTGCGCGAATCGAATGAATCAAACTGAATCACGAACAATTTCAGATCCCTTTTAAAAACTCAGTTTGACCGATAAGATCAAAAGACTGATTGATTCGCGATCTGAAATCGCTAATTCTGATGCTACACAGCTGATAGAAAACACATTAGTTGCTGAAATTAGATTAGACCTGTATAATCTCCACAGTTGGGGAAACATCCCAGTGTCTTACTAAATGTCATTAGAACGAATTTGAAGAATTCTGGGCTGAAGACAACTTGATATAACAATTATTTCTCTCTTTCGATAATTAAAGAAAGAATAAGACAGACTGTTAGTGCCAACGCTGAGCTCCAAGAGAACAGGGTTTACGCCACCATTTCATTACTCCATCATCCAGAGAAAAGTCCATCAATAGATAATTTTGGGGTCATTTGGCTGCTGTCCAAATCAGTGGGTCAGGGCTCATATTATGTTTGACAGTGATCTACTGCTGCTGACAACACTGAGAACATTCACAGCCCACACAGAGAAATGGTGTAAAGTTTACAACGTGTAACCAAAGCTGTTTGCCTGTTATTTAATTCACTGTCATAGACACTCTAAATATCACTGAAGATCATATGAGGAGCAACCTGGTCCATTCTAAACTATCATTTAATTGTTTAAACATATGGGCGGCCCTTCAGGTTCTGTGTACAGCAGAATCATTCAGTCCTTTTTGCCATGTTTGCCTGCCTTCTTTCACTGCCTCAAATGTTTCCTATTATGTCTTTCATTTTTCCCGCTGTAAATACTCCACTCTCAAAAGCCTCTGCCAATGTTTGAAATACTCCAAAGTTTTCATTTTGCATCATTCACCCCCAAAGTATGCTTAAGTCAGTCTTCTTCAAACAGTGCCATGAACTGATTAGAAAAACATGGACAATTACAGACAGCTTAACCTCTTTTCTGAAAAAACTGAGGCTGGTTTGTATTTCCTCAGTCTCTAACCTGAGTCCAGAGAAGAGCCAAGGAAAATAAATGTTAATGGTGTATTCCACAGTGTGGGTTTTATATTATTAACGTTAAGGACAGCTTCCAAAAAACATATGTGGCAAAAAAAAAAAAAAACATAAAAACAATCTCATCGACCATGCTGGCTGGCACATCCCTGATGCCTCCAAAGGTCATTTTAGGTTGACTCCACTGCAGATTTGCAAGCTTAAGGGCAGGAGACCAAAGGCGGTACACAAGTCATATGGTAAGGCAGCAGGCTCCAAATATGAATTTTATTGAAACATTTACAGGGCTTTTGGTGTAAGAGAGAGCAGAGAGAGCAAGAACAACAAACAAATAACAAACAAATATCCATGGCTAAGAATACAAAACAATTTAGTTGCCAGTGGTTATCGGACGCTTTTATATTGATGTCCTTTACCTGCTCAGTGATTTTTAATGATGTTATTAGTAAGAATTTACAAAAAAAAGTCTATGTTATGTTTTCTTATGTGTGCTATCTGTGGGGTAAAGTAAGCCAAGGTAATGGTAATGTTTTGTGCAGTCCACACTCATTTTTTAATGTGTAGCAGTTAAAACAGTATTATTGTGAAACATTATTACAATTCAAAATAAATGTCTTCTATTTTAATCCATTTTAAAATATAATTTATTTCTGTTATGGCAAAGATGAATTTGATGAAAGATGAAAAGCTATTACTCCAGTCTTAAGTGTCACATGATTCTTCAGAAATCATTCTAATATGCTGATTTGATTTCTTATTATCTTTGAAAAATATCATTGAATATTATTGAAAACAGCTGTGCTGCTAAAACTGGAACTTGCTACTGACAATACATATGCCGATACGGTGCTGTGAGCATTTAAGACACACTGCTGCTGCACAAATAGCATATAAAATAACCCATAGCATATCTATACAGGTGGAGCTGGGGAAGGTGTAGGGTTTCAAAGGAACTCTGAAAGTGCACTGCAAACTGCTCTAGTGAATGCAAATGTAAAGCAGCAAGACTATTGGCTGCGTACGCAACATGAACCAATCAGCTTGTGCCAAGTAGTTAACGCTGTGAATATCATCAGTTTGTGTTAAGGACCCATCAGCCTGCGCCATCTATAGTTGCGTCACAGAACTTGGCATTAATTTCATTAAAGGGGTCATATGATGCAATTTCAAATTTTCCTTTCTTTTTGGAGTGTTATAAGCTGTTCGTGCATAGATAAGATCCCTAAAGTTGCAAAGACTAAAGTCTCAAACCCAAAGAGATATTCTTTATAAAAGTTAAGACTTGTCCACGCCCTCCTAAAACGCCTCGTTTAAACACGCCCCCACATGTCTATGTCACTGTGTGGGAAGATTTGCATATCACCGCCCAAATGTTCACACAGGAAGGAAGAAGGCATAACTTCTATTCTCGCTGTAGTATTGTTGTTGCCGCCGCCGCCATGTCGTGGAGACGCTGTGTGTTTCGTTGTGAAAGCGAAACTACTTTGTTTGGCCTTCCAAAAGAGGATGATATCCGCTTCGTCATGCCTAGAGCTGATCTGTGCTGGTCGCTGAGGAAATACATCAACTTTGCGCTGTGGATCGCCGGATCGGCTTTCACCGTGGACGAAGCGGAGTCCAGCCCGGGGTTGTCACATGTGGTTGCCGCAAGCCCGCCGGCCGCTCCTTTGTCGAATCCGTCGGCCGCGCCGTTCTCAAACTCGCCGGCCGTTCCTCAATCTAGCCCGCTGGCCTCCGCTCACTCAAGCCCACCGGCCATTCCTCACTCTAGCCCATCGTGTGTGACGCTGTGTGTTTCGTTGTGAAAGCGAAACTACTTTGTTTGGCCTTCCAAAAGAGGACACAACTAGAAATCAGTGGTTAAGTTGTATTTACAACACTGTTCCAGAACAGTACAACCCAAATATTCAGATGTGTGCAGCACATTTTATGGAGGACTGTTTCCTGATCCTGGAAGAGTAGACTACAATGACGGCTGCTCTGACTCACAGACTGTAAGTACGTTTT
>NW_015552570.1:852801-855834 GCF_001515605.1 Sinocyclocheilus anshuiensis
CCCCACTGGATGCAACAAATGCCTCGTTTGTAATGGGTTTTATTGGTTTTGTCTCATCGAGCCGGGAGATGGCATCACAGTATGATAAGGGGCATAACATTTCCGTCACACGCTTGAGGCATTCAGCCAATCACAACGCACTGGATAGCTGGCCAATCAGAGCACACCTCGCTTTTCAGACCGATGAGCTTTGTAAAAATCGACGTGTTTCAGAAAGGCAGGGCATAGAGGAGCAACAATAATGTACATTATGTGGAAAATAATGTGTTTTTTGGATCCTTAAACCACATAAACACATTGTATTACACCAAATACACAACATAATGTTCTTTTTAGCAACGTCAAATGACCCCTTTAATTTCTGTATATCATCAACTACATACTGATCTGTTAGACCAGAAGTTGTTATATTGAAATATCTTAAGAATTATCTTAATTGAATGGTACTGAATACCTAAAATGGAATCAAAAAGTTACAATTACAACATATCTGAGAGGAGTGGGATTGTTTAGTAGTTAAAGCTCATGACTGGTCACCAGAATAATGATGGCTCCAACCCAACAAGGGTTAATATTCGAGGCTATGTTGGGAACAAAGAAGGGAATTGACTTAAGTTGCCTATCCACAAAAACATATGTGACCCTGGACCACAGATCCAGTCATAAGTAGCACATGTATATTTGTATGTATTGGTCAAGTAGCAATGTATTGGTCAAAATTATCGATTTTTCTTTTATGCCAAAAATCATTAGGATATTAAATAAAGGTCCCATCAAGATGTCCCATGAATATATTTTGTAAATTTCCTACCGTAAATATATCAAAACTTAATTTTTGATTAGTAATATGCATTGCTAAGGACTTAATTTGGACAACTTTAAAGCCAATTTTCTCAATATTTAGATTTTTTTTTTTGCACCCTCGGATTCCAGATTTTCAAATATTTTGTAACTCAGCCAAATATTGTCCTATCCTAACAAACCATACATCAATGGAAAGCTTATTTATTCAGCCTTCAGATGACGTATAAATGTCAATTTCAAAAAGTTGACCCTTATGACTGGTTTTGTGGTCCAGGGTCACATATCTTGTTCTGCTGGAATATGTACAGTATACTGAGTTTGAATGACACCTGTTAGGAAATACAGTTGTCAAACACTAACTATGTGAAAGTAGCAAAAGTTTACTCTTTTTTTTCCCCCATGTGTCCAGTACACACAGTAAATCATCATGTGTCCAGTACATACAGTAAATGATCATGCTCAGTCTTTTAATTTACACTTTCAGTTTGTATGTACTTTAAGTCTCGGGTCACCTCTAGCTTTCTTATAAGAGGATAACCATGAGGTTTCCAATGAGAAGCAAAACAAGAATTTCCTGCTTTCCAGAACATTTTTCTCTCCCAAACAAAAAAATGCCATGATAATTCTAAACAGCTGTGTATCGCACCTCTGATACTGACAGCATGCGCGAGTACACAAAACTATGTTTTGCACTGGCCCTGACCCAATGCCCTACTTGAGTGAGTCACCTGATCCAAATATTACCCAGCCAGTCTTTCGTTGCTTCTTTACTGAGTAACAGAACTGGTGCAGCAGCAGTTCACTTCTCTGCTAAATCTTCAACCAGCTGACCTCAGATCCGCACAGTCATATTTCCTTTATTGTGTGATGTCATGGTGCAGATAAGAGTGACAGTCAGGCAGCATTCAAAAGCTTTTTTGGCAGCACATGCTGCCAGAGTGCTCTCAGGGGAATGGACTCAGCCCAAGTACTGGAAAAGCAAACCTGCAAAACAAAGTTGCCAATTCCTAACCCCTCTTTTATCTGTGGTATAGGAGATGTAGACAGATTTGTGTAGGAAACACAGACACACGAGCAGGCTCATTTGAAATATTGTGGATAAAATAGTTCAAAGAAGTTAAAATTGACTAAATTACATATTAGACACAATATTGCCAGTTACTTCGTCTGTTTGTGCTCCTCCAACTAAAATGAAACCAAAGGAGAATCAGGCAAACATTACAAATCTCCCAAGTAATACAAAGTAGCCTACCGATACGAAATCACTCCAAAACTAAAATCACTTGTCGCCACCTAATGGCTCAATTATGTAACCTGCAAAATGCCAACCAATGTGCATTTTTTTATTGTAATCTATTTGAACTATGAAAATAATATTTTGATTTGTAAATATGCAAACATTCACTCTTAATCATGCATACGCTTGCCTTCTTGTTTTGTCATATTCAACCACGATTTACATGAATCACGTAAATCATAAATTTTCTATGGCATGTAGCTTTGATTGGCCAATCATTTTGACATTAATAATGGTAATAATAATAATAATCACCATCATCATTATTAGTAGTGGTAGGCTAGTAGATTTTAGGATATATAAAATGTATTGTTGCAATGTTTATGGTCTTTTCGAGCTAAGCACTATATTAAAATCGCAAGTGTCTTCTGACCAGCTTCTGACGAGACAGCCGACCTAACACAAAATATATTTCTTTATGTAGGCCTATGTAATTATGCAGGAAATATTAAACCTGCATGGGGCCTGTTCTGATTTGAAAGATTCCAGACCTTATAATCGTGAACTGATCTCTGGCTAATTTGGTTCTTCAAACGAATTTGTGGATTTGATTCAAATATCTGGATTAAGTTGATTACTGCGCTTTCTCGTGCTCCCCGAAAATGGCAGATGTATCGATGTGCTTTTACAGTCTATCGATACTCGTCGAAACCACAATCAGCAATGCAACGACCCAGCTAACAAACAAAGGTCCCCAGGACGTCCCCTAAATGGCCTCTGCGAACGTCCCCCGGACGTCAGCGTGTAGGGTCCCCTTTACGTCGAGCGGACGTTCTCGAAGACGTTCAAGGGGACGTTCACAGGACGTGCAGCGGCCATTCGGGACGTTTAGGGGACTTTCGCTTTAAGTCCTCTGAATGTCATTTTATTTTACTTTTAGGCTAATCAAAGACAACAGACACGTTATATGGAGCAAAATATGTTTATTTTAA
>NW_015552570.1:858484-859382 GCF_001515605.1 Sinocyclocheilus anshuiensis
CCCAGCTAACAAAAAAAGGTCCCCAGGACGTCCCCTAAATGGCCTCTGCGAACGTCCCCCGGACGTCAGCGTGTAGGGTCCCCTTTTACGTCGAGCGGACGTTCGAGAAGACGTCCTCCGGACGTTGAAGGGGACGTTCACAGGACTTGCAGCGGCCATTCGGGACGTTTAGGGGACTTTCGCTTTAAGTCCTCTGAATGTCATTTTATTTTACTTTTAGGCTAATCAAAGACAACAGACACGTTGTATGGAGCAAAATATGTTTATTTTAAGTGAACAATTGTAAATTTGCTGTGCTCTTTCCGTGTGTGTGTGCGTCTCTGGTTGTCAGCTGTGGTTAGTCCGATGGCAATTCTTCCCATTGTCTTCTAACCTAAAACAACAAAATGAACACTTTTGGATTTAGACCAAGCGGTCCGAAATTTAGCGCACATAGGCCTTTTTGCCGCATATAGGCGTATCAGTGTGTATTTTTACCACATGGAAATTCAATATTTAAGTTCAGTATCTGTCAATATTATATACGTTTAATCATCTCAGCTTTACATGCTAACGTTAGCTTCGAGAGTGGTCACATAGCCTAACGTCAGCAGCCGTACGGGACAACTTCAGCAAACGTTTAAAAAGGTAAACTTTTCATAAAATGTAAGCATTACGAGATACACAGTGGTTACGGTAGCTAATGTCTACAAATATAAAAGTATAAATACCTTTTCGACCAACGAAAGCGAAAACTCAAGGCCGTGTCTGAGGAATCACCGAGGACCGTTAACGGTCACTACGCAGCGGAGCGTTGCCATGGATACATGCTGCGTGCCCTAAAGTGATGTCATTCGATCATGTGCTCATTTGATCGACGCTTGCTTATAGCCACATTGGGACATAGGCTACATTACTT
>NW_015552570.1:859510-860194 GCF_001515605.1 Sinocyclocheilus anshuiensis
ACGATTAACTACGTATACGCTAACGGCGATGTTTATTTCAATCCGAAATTCAAATTAAAATATGGAATAATATTCTTTACAGAAGCTCTAAATATTAAAAATGTAATTCAAACTTACCTGCTTGAACTTGATCGGGGTGTTTTCCCAGCTAACAAAAAAAGGTCCCCAGGACGTCCCCTAAATGGCCTCTGCGAACGTCCCCCGGACGTCAGCGTGTAGGGTCCCCTTTTACGTCGAGCGGACGTTCGAGAAGACGTCCTCCGGACGTTGAAGGGGACGTTCACAGGACTTGCAGCGGCCATTCGGGACGTTTAGGGGACTTTCGCTTTAAGTCCTCTGAATGTCATTTTATTTTACTTTTAGGCTAATCAAAGACAACAGACACGTTATATGGAGCAAAATATGTTTATTTTAATTGAACAATTGTAAATTTGCTGTGCTCTTTCCGTGTCTGTGTGCGTCTCTGGTTGTCAGCTGTGGTTAGTCCGATGGCAATTCTTCCCATTGTCTTCTAACCTAAAACAACAAAATGAACACATTTGGATTTAGACCAAGCGGTCCGAAATTTAGCGCACATAGGCCTTTTTGCCGCATATAGGCGTATCAGTGTGTATTTTTACCATATGGAAATTCAATATTTAAGTTCAATATCTGTCAATATTATATACGTTTAATCATTTCAGC
>NW_015552570.1:860257-872549 GCF_001515605.1 Sinocyclocheilus anshuiensis
ATTATATTATTGAAGGGTATCATGATTTTGATGTTTAAATGCTGAAAACAGAGTTGCAAGGTGTCAGGTCCAGTGTTGGGAAGGTTACTTTGGAAATGTAATAGATTACACATTACAAGTTACCCTATTTAAAATGTAATATGTAATGTAACTGTTTCAGTTACTTTATTAAAGTAATGTAACTGATTTCACTTGATTACTTTTTGATTACTTTTCTAAATTTCTATTGTTTTCAAATTGTAATTATTTTGAAACATTTAAAGCAGGCAGGGTTAACGTTACAGTGGTACTCAACACTGATTACTGTCAGACTTTCAGAATCCTTCTTCACTTGAATTAAGATTAGGCCTATAATTATTTAATTGTAAAGCACAACCACCTCAAAATCGGACTTTAGCAGCTCTTTTTACTTTGAGATATTTTTGAGGTTAAATACAGATGTAAAATCATAATATATAATTTAATAGTTATGATACTGTTTTTGAAATCAAATCTTTGCATAGCTATGACAGGAAACACTGGCATCTAACAATGCCTTGAAAAAAAAAAACAGTTAATCTTAAAAAATAAAATAAAATACAATTTTATCTTAGACGTCTTTAAGATGTTTATGATTTAGAATGTATGTAAAACTGACATCTTTCAGATATCTGTCAGATGTTTGTACACAGCAGATGCTTTCCAGATCAAGAGATATACACAACATTATTATATTATTTTTCAATAAATTTTTCAATTAACATTGTTTTAAATTACTGTCCCTGGATCAGTAGGGTACTGATAAAAGATCAATAAAAGATCAAGCGAAATCGTCAACAATCAAATCCAGCTTACTGATCGATGTACGAAGACCCAAGGTGTTGGTAGCAACAACAACACACAGATTCAAATACAAAATTACAATACAAGCCATATTATATTTTATGCATCATCTCGTAAATAAAACATCATATCAATAAAGTCCGTACAGTCAGCGTTTTGTCTGAATAATGTTATGCTTCCTGAATGAGCAACATCAACTCTTCAGGACCGCGTGAATAGCGTTTTACTAGAATTACAGTTTCCTTATGGAAAGTAATAGCCTAAGTGTTATGTATAAGCTATGTTGTTGAATTAATGATTTATTTTAACAACATATTAATTGTTTGCAGTATAGCCTATTGTACGAATAAAAACAATATTACAAAACAACATAATGAAACTGTGAATAACTGTACAAGGCGAATTAAGGTATATGGGCAAAATCTTAAAAAAAAATCTTTATTCTTTATAATTTTCGCTAC
The DNA here is from genome assembly GCF_001515605.1 of Sinocyclocheilus anshuiensis. NCBI lineage: Eukaryota > Metazoa > Chordata > Actinopteri > Cypriniformes > Cyprinidae > Sinocyclocheilus > Sinocyclocheilus anshuiensis. The sequence goes on from NW_015552570.1 coordinate 861,541, forward strand.
TGTAACGATAGGCTATGAATATAACTTATATAATGAACATAACTTTCCCTATGAAGCAGGGGAAATTCCCAACTTTAAAAACAAATAACCATTTACATGCTTAGTTAGGACGATTATGTTTAAAGAATGTACAGGGACACTTCAGATTTAAAAACGCTGACTCGTTTTCTATTTATAAAATCGTATGATTTCCTATTAATTTAATTGAATGAATGAGAATACTGTAGAGAACAGGGGCAAGTTCAAGCTCAAAACCGGTGTGCACCGTTTTGCTACGGTTTCCGGTTTGAACGACATGTTTCCTGGAAACGGTGTGCAACGGGGTCTGAGATGCGTTTTCTCTTGTTTGGTGGGTGTGTCAAACATGTCAGCCCAATCAACAGCAACATGTATATAAACCACGCGGTATTAAAGAGACAGCTTGCACAATGTAATTAACATCCAAATAAATTCACAAGAGCAAGTATATTGTTTGCACATGTTTATTTACATTAAAGGCAAAATAACTGAAATAATAAGGGCACAAGTATAGATCTGGAACTTCTTTAAGTCTGTCTAAATATCATTTAGTAATTGCAATGTCGATCACAATAATTAGGAACCAGTTTCCACAAATCCCTTTACTAGATTGGGATGTTCTCTTTTATTCTGGACGGCAAGGGAAGTGACTGTAACATCGAGCGTATATTGCCGTATTAAACACGTATTTATACTGATTTCATCAGGCTCCGAAAATTCTTCAAAAAGAACACAAAGAATGGCCTTCTCAGCTGCCATAGTATTCGTTTCATATAAAGAGTGCAGTTTTACATCGCGCATTGTACCGTTATCAGCGAGTGATTGTGGGTATGCTTTTCATCTACAGTTTCTTCCTAATCTTTTAATCTTTTCATGACTTTTCATGACAGAAAATGCACTAAGCAGGGAAATAATTTTTTTCAATGGCTTTTATTTGCAGCAAATTTCTTAATGTGTAAATATTTGTATAAACATAAAAAGTTCAACAACTGAATCATAAACGGAACAAGTTTCAAACATTTGACAAACACCAGCTAATTTTAAATTAATTTTAAATTAAACTTAATTGTTTTTACAAATGCAAAATTTTGTAAAATGTGATTTTACAAAATTATCATGAAAATACAGCATCCTAAAGGGAACTTTCTGTTTTTGCTGAGTTTAGATACATTGTAAAAACTGAATTTGAGAACACATTTGAGAATGGGTGATCACGTTAGGGTTACAGATGCTCAGCAAAATATTGCGGTCGAAATTCAGTAATTTCAATATGCACACAGTCTGGAGTTTTAAGGGCAAAAAAAGTTGGTCACATGAATTTGCCGCACTGAATAACCAACAGCTGCTTGGTTTAAATTTTACTTCCGTGTAAGCTTTGTTTTACACATTTCTATGCTATTGACAATGGACCTGTTTTTCATGCAAAAATCATAATTTTCTGCCTAAAGATTTGTTTTGATAGAACAGTTGTTGTTTGCTTTGAATTCAGTTTAGATAGTTTTTTTCCCTATAATTGATGATTTATTAACAGAGATGATAACACCAGTGACAAATTCTAATAATTTTTTTTCCTTAAGATTTTTTCACATTCTGTGCATTGTGCGTTCAACTATGCTCATTTAAATTGTTTTTCTGTTAACATATGGTATAAGAATATATTTTATCAATGCACTGCTTCACCCTGTTTTTAATGTGTCTCATTCATGAGTGACACATTTTTAAGATACCATGTCAAGTTCACCAAAGGCTCCTAATGCAAATGCATGATCTTGTGTTTTTACTTAACTTGTCTCTTCTCTCTCTTTCTCTCACAGTTTTTCACAGATAGAGTTGCAGACACAAGCGGACTAGCACAATTCCACTATTTTTTGGATTGACCATTTAACATTTTTTTGTTGCCAACCATGACTGCCTATTTCCGACAAGGAGCAACAACAGTAGGCACTCAGGGAGCACCCATGACTGACGACTGTTCCCCGAAAGGAACACTCATGCCTGAGTGTTCCCCACAGGGAGCTCCCATGCCCAGATTGTTCACTCTGGGATTATCTGTACCTGCCTCTTCCACAAGGAACCTTCATGTCCAGAAAGGGCGATCACAGCGTTCATGTCTGTTTCATGAGCGCCGGGAGTATAAGCCTCAAGCCTCCTTGAGACAGAGAGCACCCAAGGCTGTTAAGCCCCCACAGAGCTCACCTGTGCTTGAGTGTTCCCCACAGGGAGCTCCCATGCCCAGATTGTTCACTCTGGGATTATCTGTACCTGCCTCTTCCACAAGGAACCTTCATGTCCAGAAAGGGCGATCACAGCGTTCATGTCTGTTTCATGAGCGCCGGGAGTATAAGCCTCAAGCCTCCTTGAGACAGAGAGCACCCAAGCCTATTAAGCCCCCACAGAGATCACCTGTGCCTGAGTGTTCCCCACAGGAAGCACCCTTGTCTGAGTGCTCCTCAGAAGATGCACCTGTGCTTGAGTGTTCCTCTCAGGGATCACCAATTTCCACAGGATCACTGCTGGGAGTATATATGACAGATGACACCCCACAGGGAGCAACTGTGTTTGAGTTATCACCAGCAGAAGCACTCATTCTTGAAGGTTCCTCTCAGGGAGCATCTAACCTTGATCAAACATCCATGGCCTCTAGCTCCCCACATGGAGCACCCATGCCCAAGTTGTTCACCCTGGGAATTTCCATACCCGTCTCTTCCACAAAGAAGCGCCAGCTGCATAAGTATCAAGCCTCCTTGAGGCAGAGAACACGCTTGCTAGTCAAGACCCCATGGGAATCACCTCTGCTTGAGTGTTCCTCTCGGGGAGCATCTGTGACTGAATGTTTCCCCCAGGAAGCACTCATGCCTGAGTGTTTCTCAAAGGAAGAACCCATGCTTGCATGTTTCTCAGAGAAAGCACCTGAGCCTGAGTTTTTCCCACAGGAAGCATCTATGCCTGAGTGTTCCCCTCAGGGAGCATCTTCCCCTCATCAAACACCCTCTCCTGCCGTCTTCCCACATGGAGCTCCCATGCCCAGGCTATTCAGTGTGGGAATATCTGTACCCATTTCTTCCACAAGGAAGTGCCAGCAGCGAAAGTCTCAAGCAACCCTGAAAAAGAGAACACTCTTGCCTGACAAACCCTCAGAGAAATCACCTGTGCCAGAGTGTTCCTCACAAGTAGTGCCCATGCCTGAATATTCCCCTCAAGCATCCATGCCCACCGGGACCCCACAATGCCTGTCTCTTCTTGCAGCCTACCATGACAAAGAAACAGTGGAGGCAGCAGAACCCTGCAGGTCCCTATCTAGTAAGGCAAAGATGTCACAGGGAGCATACCAACCTGCAGAGTCTCTGAAAGAAGCACCCATGCCTGAGTCTTTCCCAGAGGAAGAACCCATGCTTGTGTGTTCCCCAGAGGAAGAACCCATGGTAGTGTGTTCCCCAGAGGAGGAACCCATGGTATTGTGTTCCCCAGTGGAAGAACCCATAGAACTGTGTTCTACAGATGAGGGATCCACGGTTGTGTGTTTCTCAGAGAAAGCATCTGAGCCAAAGATACAGCAGAAGTCTCAAAGTGGAAGAGAAAAGAATAACCAAAGGCAGCAGGTAAGAGCTTGCCCAAGCTCCAAGCCTAATCTGAAAAGGAATTATCCATGCAGCAGAGAAGATTTGGTTTGTCCCTCTTATGTTTAATTTATGTTCATTTTAAAAATATTAAAATAATGGCTTAAAACATATTAATGCCTTGTTCTGCATAGCCATATTCTAGATCACTAAACCCTACCCTATACCTAAACATAACTACTACAACAACTACCATACTTCCTATCAATAAGTAAAATTAAAAGTTTATTGAGGGAAGAATTTTAGTTAATAGTGAATATGTGTTCCCTTATTTTAAAGAATTGCCAAACTCCTTTAAATTCAATATAAACATTAATCTGTATATAGTATTATACCCATTTAATTCATAGACCACTCATGTTGAAATGGTTGAAGCATTACATTACTATGTCTGTTTTTTTTTCAACAGGACAACTTAGATGTATATAAGCTTCGAAGGAGGAAAAATACGAACAACAGAGGTCAAAGCTTCTTTCACATCAGTCCAAGCAGCCATATTTATTTGAGAAGTCAGCAATGGAGACAGCAAAACTTTTGTGCCCGTCAGCTGCCAAATGCAGACCAAGTGCAAAGAGCTCATTTGAACCCTTACCCAAGAGCCTGTCCATGGTCCCAGCCCAGTTTGTGGAGACAGCAGAGCCCTCATGCCCCTCGAAAAGGACCACTGCATCTGTGGCAAAGAGCTCAGAGAGTTCACCCAAGAGCACATCAATGGTCCCAGCCCCGTTTGTGGAGGCAGCAGAACGCTTATGCTCCTCAATCACGACCATGGCATCTGGGGCAAAGAACTGTGAGGCTTCACCCAAGAACATATCCATGGCCCCATCCCCATTTTTGGAGGCAGCAGAACCCTCATGCCCATCAATCACGACCATCACATCTAGGGCAAAGAGCTCAGAGAGTTCACCCAAGAGTGCATCCATGGTCCCAGCCCCATTTGTGGAGGCAGCAGAACGCTTATGCCCCTCAGTCACGACCATGGCATCTGGGGCAAAGAGCTGTGAGGCTTCACCCAAGAACATATCCACGGCTCCATCCCCATTTTTGGAGGCAGCAGAACCTTCATGCCCCTCAATCACAACCATCACATCAAGGGCAAAGAGCTCAGAGGCTTCACCCAAGAACATATCCATGGCCCCATCCCCATTTGTGGAGGCAGCAGAACGCTTATGCCCCTAAATCACGACCATGGTATCTAGGGCAAAGAGCTGTTAGGCTTCACCCAAGAACATATCCATGGTCCCATCCCCATTTTTGGAGGCAGCAGAACCCTCATGCCCATCAATCATGACCATCACATCTAGGGCAAAAAGCTCAGAAGGTTCACCCAAGAGTACATCCATGGTCCCAGCCCCATTTGTGGAGGCAGCAGAATGCTTATGCCCCTCAATCACAACCATCACATCTGAGGCAAAGACCTTTGAGGCTTTACCAAAGAGCTTAAAGTGACTAAAAGGCCGAACTGAAAACATTTTTATTTTTATTTATTTTCATTTTTATATTTCTATACTTATTTGCATATGTGCATTAGTAAGAAATTATTAGACGTCATTGTTATATAAATATGCCAGACTGAGCCATTTTCAGATCACATATCACAATTTTTACAACAATTAAATAAAAAAACAACAACATACATTTGTGTTAAAAAAAACACTGTTTTCTCATGAAAACCTCTTGCCTTTTAAAACAACCCAACTTGGGTTATTTGGCAACACAGCGCTGGGTAAATATTGGACAGAACACATGCTGGGTTAATTTGGGCTAAATGTTTTTACCCAACATGTTGGGTTGTTTTATTTAAGTCAACTATTTTTTTAAATTACTATGTATTTTTAATTACTGGCTTAAAAAATAGGCTGGAAATTAAAAATCTCACACAGAATTATGTGAGGCAACAGCAATAATCAAAAGATGAACATTTATTAATAAGCAAGAACACCCATGGACAAAAATATAAGACAAATTGAATTTATTTGGGTGAATACATCATAATTTACAATATTACATACATTTAAACTCATTTAACAAGCATTATGGAAATAAAAAATTTAACATTTAAAAGAAGCATTTTAATTTAAGTGTATTCAACCATTCTCTCTAATCCCTTTTCACTGAAATAATGCAAATTCTCTTGCCGGTGTGTCAGCAAAATCGGAGCTAGTGATCGGCTGTTGTTCGCCGGGGGAACTGCGAACTTCAGACCGCGGCCTCGCGTTTCACTCGTAGCTGAAAGATGCCTTGACTGACTCCAAAACCTGCCCATGAACAAACAGTGCTGAGATTAGAAAACATATTTTAACATTAAATGAAATTATATTCAGTATTATATCGAATAAAATCAGTTTATGTTATGCGAGGACAAAGGCGTTTCCATCATGCGAAACTGCTAACTAATATCTCGTCTTTGTAGGTTGCATTAATTATAATATATAATAAAGCACAGTAAAAACTTTATAAATTAAATAAAATGTATAATCCTTCAGTGGTGTAGGCAGAATAAAATTTTTGGGTGGGCCTTGGCAAAAGTGAGCGGACACTATTTATAACTTACGGACGGAGTCGGACTCAATATTCAGGTAATTTCAATCTTCTTTTCTTTGATCCTATTGAAAAATAACCCATAGAATACAGTGGAAGACACGCATAGTAAAACTACCACATCTCTGTTGCCTCCACGAACATTTACATTGTCAACATAACCTAATATCATTCACAATAGCCCCAATCCCTAAGTACTGAAAGTGAGTTAAAGGGTTAGTTCACCCAAAAATGAAAATTCGGTCTTTAATTACTCACCCTCATGTCGTTCCAAACATTGTTTACATGAACCGAAAGCAAGCACATGCATTGTGATACTCTCTCCACAACGGCGGCGCACCGGGATGAAAAGGAGAAGAATTGTTGAATAAAGTCGTTATTTTTTGTTTTCTTTGCGCACAATAAGTATTCTCGTAGCTTCCTACGGTTGAATCCCTGATGTCACATGGACTATTTTACTGATGTCCTTGCTAAGTTTGTGTTGCTGTCTATGGATGGTCTGAGAGCTCTCGGATTCAATCAAAAATATCTTAATTTGTGTTCTGAAGATGAAAGAAGGTGTTAAGGGTTTGGAACAACATGAGGGTGAGTAATTAATGACAGAATTTTCATTTTTGGGTGAACTATCCCTTTAAAATAAGAAACCGTGTAACGGTGTAGAAATCTCTTACTCCAGGTCACTAATGCACGTCTGCTCAACTGATACGAATACAAAACACAGACCTGAACTTGTAGCCCACACTCTAAAAAATGCTGGGTTCAGCACGTTGGTTCATTTTATTGGGTTGTTTTTAATATTTCTACCCAGGCGCTGGGTAGAATGATTCTAAGGGCCCGACGATGGAGGGGGGAAGGCGATTTCTACCGAGGGGACCCCCTGGAACGCGATTTACTCCCATTGGGAGAGAGAGGAGGGGTGTATTATTTTAGTTCTCAGTGAGATTGACCCAGCCACTAACCCAACCGCTGGGTAACACAAAAACTACCCAGCAAATGACCCAGCAGGCTCAACCCAGTGGTTGGGTAGAAAAAAATAACCCAGCAATTTTTAAAAATGACCCAGCAGCTTAGTTACAGAAAAACTCTAGCACCTGGGTAAAAAAATATTAAAAATAACCCAGTAAAATGACCCAACAAGCTGAACCCAGCATTTGGGTTGGAAAAACAAACAAACAAACAAACTAAATAAAAGGTCTAAAATAGATGGGGGTAAAATGAAAAAATTCACACCCTACGCATCAGATGCTTATCATCATTCATAGGTAATGATAAAAGGGACAAAAGTCTGTATTGACTTTAATTAGTTAATAACCCCCACTGTTCACTGCCCTACACTAATAAGGGGTATATCTTGTGCAAATACGTTAACCCAAACACCCTTCAACACATATCTCATTTCATAAAAATGATTAAAAGCATTAAAGTCTTTTTATTGGATCAGAAAATACTTTGCAGTGAAAAAAGACTTAGATCCAGATGTCTTTGTTTCAATCAAAGCTGTCCCAGACAGAGCGATAACTTTTACAGCATAATGTGAGACAAAACAGTGTTGTAAAATATAATGACCAAAATTCTAGAGCTTGCCTCATTCATAAATTGAAGCAAAGTCTTAATTTAAGGTATGCTGTTTCTGTCACTTTGCCATTGTTCCAAGTTTGTGACTTTAAAGATGTGTAAAGAAAGGCAAATGGATGTTTGAAAAATTAATTGCTGTTAGTGATCTCCATATAGATCAGCTCTGGAACATTTCATGGATGTGTGTGTTCCACGAAATAAAGTCATAAATGTTTGTAACAGCATAATTGTCAACATCTTTCAGCATAAACAGATGGAGGAGGTTATGTCGTCTGTAGCTGCTAATGCTGTTGCATCGAGAAGAAAAAAAAAAAAAAAAAAAAAAAAAATGACATTTGAAAATCATGACTGCTTGGGTGTGATAGTTTCTACTATTTGACTTTTTTGAAGGGTGTCACAGGGCTGAACATGTCTATGGGGATTAGAGAGAGCAGAGAGTGATGAGGTGGTCATGACGCTGGAAAAAAATATGAGCTGGTAGGGCTCATTTTTGCTTTAACATTAATGCTGAAACTATACGGGGAGAACTATTTAAGCAACTATGCGAGGATAATGGCCCTGTGTCTTCATCGAGTGCCAGGAGAATTCTGGAAAGTAACACAATCCGCTGGAATCCCAGCAGCAGACCTGCATTGTATTTGGGCTGTTTTTCAGCAGCAGTGAATTCTGCGGGTGTAAACATAGGCCCATAAAAATATCACATATATGCCATGGGTACATTTTGTACCACAAACATCACATTTCACTCATACACAAAATGGGGCAGAACTGGTGCTATATGTTTAGTTTTTTTTCGTGCTTTAAATTTTTAAAGCCTTTATTACCTGTAACCATTACACATTTAGAGTTTATATTTGTATCGGAATGTGCATTCATTTAAGAGGCAGCCTCAAATCATTACTGTTTACATGTAGTATAAGTTTCAGAAGCATCTAATATGCTGTTCATAAAGCTCGCTTTCTCTCAGCATCTTACACGTCTATATGGTGGAAATGAAAAAATGGAAATTACACAATTAATATTTAAGTAATTCCACTCTGATGAAATTATTATTAGTCAATTAGTTTAAAAATATAATAATGTATGTTTTATTTTTATTTATATCAAGCAATTGTCATATTTTAATATTAGGCCTGGGGCATGGGTAAAACAATATACATTCAAAGGCATTTGAAAAGTAGCAAAAATTATGATGAAACCACTAGTTAAAAAAGACCTTCATGTAACAACAACAACAAAATGAAAAAATGATTTAATAAATAGCAATCCCTTGGAAATAATGTGTTTAAAATATTCTTTGGAATTATTGGACATATCTGATTATGGATTAGTTGGATATTTAATTCATCTCTCAACTATACTGACAAATAATTGGTGTAGAAACAATTTTCATTATTTACTTTAAAGGGGTCATATGATGTTGCTAAAAATAACATTATTTTGTGTATTTAGTGTAATGAAATTAATGAAATTGGTTAAGGTTAAAAAAACACATTATTTTCCATATACTGTACATTATTGTTTCTCCTCTATGCCCCGCCTTTCTGAAACGCGTCAATTTTTACAAAGCTCATCGTTCTGAAAAGCGAGGTGTGCTCTGATTGGCCAGCTATCCAGTGCGTTATGATTGGCCGAATACCTCAAGCGTGTGACGGAAATGTTACGCCCCTCACCATATTGTGCTGACGCCCTGTCAGGCCGGAGCGATGATTCAAAAACATGAAAACCCATTATAAACGAGGCATTCGTTGCATCCAGTGGGGACATAATTATGGATTATAATGACTTATACTGTCTTTTTACGTGTTGCAATCGCATCATATGACCCCTTTAATACAAACATCAAAAGCATTTCTGGGTAGTGTAAAATGAAATAATGCGATCCTAGCCAGCAGTCATAATGTTGACTACATGCATATGATCTTCATAAGTTTCTAAGTAAATAAACAACCTGATACAAATAAAGAAACAGCTATTTATTCTCATTTCCTGTAGGCTTGTTTACAGCACTTGTATTTTCACACTAACCACCAGTCTTTAGCAGTTGCGTTTTCTTTCACCAGTTTCCCCGATTGATCCCAGAATAGAGCTGAAAAATAACAAGCTCCACTGCTCGGTATAATTGTTCACCGCCATTGCCTGAGGTCAAGTGCATTTCCAAAACTGATTTGCTTTTCAGTTTTTCCTCTCTTGTGGAAGCCGGGGGAAAATCCCTCAGTGAAAGAGGGACACCCGCTCTGATTTCAGCTGCAGTTGGGCCTCTGGGTGACCTCGTGAGGCTGGGACTAAACTGGCTGCTCTTAAAACCACAAAGCCACAGTTGTCTCGCTCAAGCCAATGTTACTGCCTTCTCAGAGTGGCCTCCGATCGCAGGAAAACACAAACATGGTTGGCTGATTTGGCCGGGGCAAATGTGTTTAACCGACTTAAAACGGCCAATGGAAAAAGGATGCGTTGCAGTTTGACTGTTAATTCCAGCGCAATGTAAAAGCTCTCTCTCTCTCTCTCTCTATCTAAAGCATTAGCTGATCTCACATGTCTAAACAAATAAACTCTGCCATCAGTTCTGTTTGGATCTCAGTAGCTTGACTGATAAATGGGAACATTACGGCACAACACGACACTCTAAAAACAGAAGAAGATTGGATGTCAGGGTGCAAGCACATCCATGCTGAAATATCCTCATGTCGATATGTTAAGCAAGATGTTCTCCTGAGCCTGTAACCCTTGCAATAGCCAATGTTTCTGGCCAAATCACCTGTTGCTACATCCCAATTGACACGTTCCATTGTAAATAGCATGCAAGACCCAAATCAGAGTATTGTTAAAAAAAAAAAAAAAACAGAAAATGGACTGGTAATTTTCTGCACGGACATTATCCATTAATTTTACAGATACTTCCGTTAACCCTAAAACACAACGCAATGAAGTGCAAAATTCTAAATACAGGTAAAACACCTGTATATATATTTTACAGTGTATGTGGGTGAAAACAATATGCTTGATAGATTTTGGAAGTATATACACTGATGTTAATGTTTGGGCTTAGTAAGATTTTTTTTATGTTTGTGAAAGAAGTTTCTTGTGTTCACCTGCATTCATTTGATCAATAAATGTTACTATACTTTAAAATGTATAAAAATTTAAAGCTGAATTTCTCTAGAAGACTGAGTTATGATATTGTAATTATTATTATTTTATTAATATGAAACTTGCATGAATAATTCATTTCCTAACATCCTTTCAAAAACATTAAAC
>NW_015552570.1:873126-885177 GCF_001515605.1 Sinocyclocheilus anshuiensis
CAGGATACTGTGATGAATACAAAATTCAAAACAACCTATTTATTTGTTTATTACAATGTAAAAGTCTTTACTGTCACTTTAGAACAATTTCATGTGTTCTTGCTGAATAAAAGTTTTAATTATAAAAATGACTGACCCCAAACTTTGGAACGGTAGTGTGTGTGCAAGGTTTTTCAGTTGATATTACCCACAAACCTGTGCAATGAATAGTTTGTAATGATGTTTTTTTTAAATGTGTAAAGATGTAGAACAAAAACATGCAAGTAAAGCTGAAGTTGCCACATTAGTTTTCACCTTCAAGAACCCAAAATCAGCAAGAATAAGCTACTGCTCATTAATTTATCTAAAAACTACAGTTAACGTGTAAGCACAAGAACCAGGCAACAAAGGGGTTAATGATGTTTTAGTGAGGTTTCATTATATGTCCATATATAAATGGAAATAAAAGTCCCTGAGACAAACAGGCCAGAATATTTTATGACTCTATAAATTTCAGCGGGAAAGATCCTTGCACACTTTCCTATCAAAATGCTTGCTACAGATGCGAAAACGCAGAAAATCGAACCTGATCCAAATTTTTTATGATTGATGTGATTGACACAACGTGAGGTTGTATTTATTTTTTAACGTGCGAAATCAGTGTGCAATGACCTTAGTGTGCAAAGACCATAACACTTTAGTAGACGGACAAAGTCTCACTATTAGTTGCTTATTAGCATGCCTATTATTAACATATTGGCTGTTTATCAGTACCTACTTATAAAGCACATATTCTGCATGACCATATTCTACATCCCTAATCCTACCCAATACATAAACTTAACAACTACCTTACGATTAATATGCAGCAAATTAGTACTGTATTGAGGCAAAAGTTGTAGTTAATGGTTTGTTAATAACGAGAATTGAACCTTAAAATAAAGTGTGACCATTTCAGCTTATGAAAGAGGACGTCACATTTTTCAGTTAGCTCAATCTCAGTCTCACCACTTCAACACATTTTCCGTGTTTAGAAAAACCTGGACAGAGTAAAAAGAATGCAGTGGAATAAACTGAGGTTTCAGTGGACTACGCCCATTATGCAATATACTGTACATATTTTTCATTTACTGTTACATTTATCACATACCATACAATTATGCAGCAGTGCTATGAATGTACTGTAACATTGGCTTTCATGTAGTATATCCAAATGTATAACACTATAAACTGAATTGAAACTGTAATGACTAAAGATGTTTGAGGTAATCGCAAAAGGTGTTAGAGTTACAGTAACCCTGCTCTTTTAATATTTCCCATTACAATATTTAGAGATAATTTCAGAAAGATATTTACAGGAGGAGCAGTTTTATGGATAAGTGTCTGCATCAGGTTCCACAAAGCAATTCAACACAAGTGGTACAATTACATTTCATTAACCAGTGTTTATTTTCTAAATAATACATATCAGGAAAAATAACATTGATGTACTTACTGTTAATAATGCTTGAGGAGTTCATGAAAATATACAGTACACTAGTCTGCTCTGTGACAAATAATATCACAATATTATATATGAAAACAAACAAATGAACAAACAACAGTGGCAAACTGCTCACATCAGAGATAATCATGAAAAATGGTACAAATCAATTGGTTATTAAAATAATATTGTGGTAAGTGCCCAAAACAGTGCATTTAGTATGTATACTGAGCAAAGTGGGTTTATTGAGACTAACCAGTGTTTACGGAGACCGTCAGTGTAAGAGGTCAAGCCTTTTAGGGTTGTGTTTGGAGATACACCAGGAAGGAACAACAGGTTTGTCATCATGTCTGGTCTTGATTTTATGTCAGTGCAGTTGCAGAAGAATTTGCAAATTTGGAGACCAAACAATGACACAAAATGGAGCAGGGCATCGAAAAGAAACACTCAGGAAAAATATATATCAAATAACAAGTAACATATTTGATTTAGATATAAAGGTTTTGAAAAGAACAATAAAAACAGCACACAAGATGAATACTCAAAAGACACATAATGGGGTAGATTATCTCTCGTTGCAAAAAAACGTATGATAAATACATCTAAATTTGCTATACTAGGATGAAAGTAGCACACCATCAAATTTTTACATCTCAGACTTTGGGAATATGGTTTTGATCATGCAACTGTAATCTTCAGGGTATGGGATTTGAGAAAAGCATGCTGAACTGGCATAATATTGATGTGCAGTCATGTTACTGGTAGCACTGTACAAAACCTACACAGCTGTGTGGAAATACAGAAGCTGTATAAAATGAAATTACTGAAAAAATCCCATGATGTAAAGTGACCTTTAGGCTATTCTTCAAGCAAACACAGCACTAGGGAAATCTGAAAAAGGTTGAAACCTTTAAATCACAAAACTGGATGTACAAAATAGGACACTAATTTGCTGAGGTACAACTTCGTCTGCATGTACGGTAATGAGGACGTGCCTCTTTCTGCGGTGAGGATGAAAATGTAGGGACACGCGTTGGATTATAGAAGGAATCTATACATGAAGCTTTCTATACATGGCCAAACATCAGCAGCTGAGCCACCACAAGCAGTCTTTCAGTTTCTCTCACCTATTCTACTATTTACACAAAACCACACGAGCCCCACGGCTCCAGACCGGTTCAATGTATCTACTCAGCAATTGGAAACGGAACCTTTCTGACCAATTTCCCCAGAATATACAAACATATGGAATCTAAAACACGGGTGGAAGTCAATACGGCAAAGGAACGCTTTGTACGATTTTCCAAAGGTGACATTTCTATAACATTTTCCTTGTGCATTAGAGACTTTTATTTATTACTCATACAAATTGAGTGGCTGGGAAAACAAGTAATTTCTTACGCCAGACCTTTACTTTCTAACCGGAACAGAGGAACCGACAGAGAAATAAACAGTAAGGGGAAAAAAAAAGACTTTTGATCACACCAAGTAACACTGGAGACATATAAAAATAACTTAGATGAACTGTGTAAATATAAATAAAAAAGACAACATTCTTAATAAATAATTATATTATTTACAACATTGTATATTGCTAAGAGATTTAAATTACTAAAATACTGAACAAGTAAGCAGCAAACATTACAGGCATGAGGTACAGCAAAAAAAAAGATCCTGTTAAGTTTACAGTAGACTGTTTCACCAAACTTCATTTGATTTGATCTTGTTTTTCATGGCTTCAGAAGAAAAAAAGTAACATTACGTTAGAATGCATTCAGCTTTTCTTAACATTTCCAGGAACAAAAAAGGACAGAAAAGGTTGATCACTGTTTGTGTACAACACCCCAGTAAAGAACTGTATGTACTGAAATGCTCAGTAAAGGTCCATTTTCAGTGATGTCTGAAACCGGTCGTGATACTGGTTCATAAGATTGCACATATATTGGTATTTGTTCTAGGCACTCTTTCCAAGTGATAATTGAATAAAAGCAGCAGTATTTTAGCATTTTACAATGCAATAATAGCATACAGTTTAATACTAGGAACAAAGACGTCTATAGAGACTAAATATGACATGATCGTTACATAGAAAGAAATTACAACAGAGCTGCTTGTGTACTTGAATAAATAAGTCTACTCTGTCATCTCACTGTTGGCATGTCTCTCGCAGGTCAGATTTTTTTCCTTTGGATATCCTTTGATGGTAGCTGTGTTTTTAACATCTGTATTTGTAATCGGACTACACACATCTCGCCGTTTTAACCAAAGGTAGTGAAAAGAGAAGAAAACAACAACACACAGTATAAAGTACTATTCAATGATTTCATACACTAAACGACTATTTAATTTAACAATTATGATAACCTGTTTGACCATAGCAGCTTTTTTATGGTAAACTTTTTTCTTTTCTTTCTTTTTTTCTTTTTTTTCTATTTCATCGACAAAACAACTGTACAAAGACAAGTGCAGCAACTGTGGTCAAAGATAAAAATATTGATTGACAGAGATACAGTTGAACAAAACCACCAGATATAAATATACACACAAGGCTCTTCCTACCTTAAACTCTTCACTTCTGAAAAACGTTAGACATTAATGCCATAGAAATAACCTCTTATCATTGGCTGGGCTGACAACCTGTTGGGATATCCTGGTTTGATAAGTAGCCTCACTTCTGCTATCACAACAGTTGTTGTTTTTTTTTTCTATGCTACATTGCTAATGTAATGAGAAAGAAGTCATTTATATGTATTTATAAGAGCTCAGGGAGATTGTGAGGGTGGCTGATAAATGCTTCTAAGTCATTTTGATGTTTCTATACTTTCTAAAAGTGGTTTGTAAACCAATGTGTAGATATTAAACGATAATGTGTTTAATGGGGTTGTACTGACTTCCATTAACTACCACACCAATCTCCAGTTTTACACTGGTGTACATATACTGTATACATAAATCTTAACAATGCCTGTTATTACACTTACTATAAAATAACACATTTGCTATTGTGTTGAACTTCAAGCCAGTTGTTACATATACTGCTGTTATGCGCTAATGTTATAGTTAGTTATTTTTCACAAAAAATAAAAAGGGGAGCACCGATGGCATATCTGCCAATGAGATATTTTTGTTACAAAATGTCAGATGTAATGGACTGCAAAGGTGGACTGTAAGCCTGAAATGATTTCATCTATTTTATACATAGTTTAACCGCTCTTTTACAAATATAATGCTACATTAGACTGAGCTAGCAAACACCTTGACGCTAAATGCTTATTATATTCACAATGAAGCCTAAATTACATTCTTTGTGTCAATACTTTACTCACTTTTCAATACTTTAATACTTTACTCACATTTGGCATTACTTTTGAATGAACACTTGGCTCCTAATAAAATGTTATTATCCTGATCGACAAAGGCCCTTTAGCTAGTCTTCATCAACAAGCAAATGCTGACTGACTGCCCATTTTATTTGAATTATTAATTATGTCTGGTATATGCTGAGTCAGTGTGTATATAATTGTATTTCTCTTTTAGTCAATCATCTCAGTGGCCATTGTGTCTCTAACAAGGCTGTCAATCTATTAAAATGATCAGTCTAATATGTTTCATAGTTATAATGCATAGCATTAATGCATTCAGTTCCAAAGAATATGTGTATTTGAGTTCGGCAATTTATGTGAATGATATGTCTACATAATGACACCAGACAGAGCTAAATTTATGCAACCGTGCTCTTAATTCGTTTCAAAAAGAAATTCTATAGTCAATATTAATTCTCAAACTGCACTAAACAGGACAGGGAACATGAATGGAATAGCACTTAATGGATTTGATCTTTCTTAAGTAAAAGATGAATTTCGGTTCGATTAATTAAATTTCACCAAGCATGCAAACGACTTTTGTTAAACATCCCATCAGGGACTGATTATAAATAAATTATCCATTCAACATCTTTCTTTGTTTACTGATAGAAACACGGGTGCATCATCCATTCCAATTAGCTCCTAATGTTCAGCTCAGATCAGTTGTTAGAAAATCACACAGAACAGAATGAAACCATTATGTCAATTATTGTGTGAACTTTGACAGCCCTAGGGAAGGCGGAGGGGAACCTGTTAGTAAATCTACATGTATAAAGCTGTTTGCATGTATATGAATATTTATATATTTCATGTAAAGCTGATATAACTGCATTTTGACCAGAGGTAAAATCTATGGCAGACTGCACTTGCATTAAACTACAAACTGTCCATAGACAGAATTGGCTGCATGGCCACAGCAGCAAAACTAGCAGCAACAGCTGTGCTAACACAACTTCTTTCACGAGCTCTCTCTCCCTCTCTCTGGATGTAACTCACTGGATCAACACCTCCTCTGATGATTTTTCGGCATCAGATTTGTGCATTTCTTGCTGATATACAGGATTTGGTGATTTAGGGCCACAGCAGCTGCACTCGTACATCTTCCTATGCATTGTGAAACGTTCCCATCATCCCTCGATGTTTCATACAGGCTCTGAGGTCGGCAGCCAGATATATTTTTGAGCAGCTCAAACATTCAGAGGAGTGCAAGCCATTCGTGTGACACAAATTTGGATTTGATATTAAGGTCCATTTCTAGGTATTTCCTCTTTGATAGTTGAATTGATAAATATAAGAACGTGGAGAACACTTGATATGCGAGGACACAGTGAATGGCTAAACTGTCATCGAGACAGTCACGGAGGACAGGCGTTAAGGGGCATCACGAAAACATCAGAGGTCCTCTCATTCATCGATTCGCTTTAGTTTGGAGCTCTTGATTTGACTCGGTTGGAATCATCCCATTTTCTGACTACAGGCAAACATTAACAGCTGCATTTTTCCCTTTCCCCCCCTTCTTCCTC
This sequence comes from Sinocyclocheilus anshuiensis, assembly GCF_001515605.1. Taxonomy (NCBI): domain Eukaryota; kingdom Metazoa; phylum Chordata; class Actinopteri; order Cypriniformes; family Cyprinidae; genus Sinocyclocheilus; species Sinocyclocheilus anshuiensis. The sequence goes on from NW_015552570.1 coordinate 879,477, forward strand.
TGGCTTTACATAAAAACAACATTACCATGGTTGCGTTTTACAAATAATGATCAATGAAAGCAAACATAAAACAACAAAACTGTCAGCCCAGGCTTGTTTGAGCTTTAGTTTGATGACATCTATGGTTGCTATTGCCAATTGACTTGGCCATTGAATGCCAAGTCATTCATAAAACTTCCACTTCTTGTCCTTTGCGAAACCTGTTGTTGATGTGTTTGATTGGTTGTTTGTTTTTGAGTGTCATACCCTCTTAAGTTGTTGCTGTTTGATGAGGAAACGAGGGCATGTTGGAGTGCGGTGTGAGTGGAAAGGCCCTCTTATAAGCAGCATGTAGAGAAGAATGGTTTCCCAGCAGGCCCCCTGGGTGCCACAGGGGGTATCAAGCTCTGCCAATGGACCGGTGGCGGACTCCTTTGTTGTTCTCCTGGGCGTCGGGGTCCCGACACGCACAGTCTTCTCGAATGTCACATGACATAGGGAATGGAATCACCTGGCACAGACAAAATATCAAAGGGGGTTGAGTCCAAGAACTTGAAGTGATGATCATATTCACCATAATATAGCAGTGTTACGACGGCAGAAAAGGTTTCAACGTGTTTTATTAATTGCATTTCAGAGATTCTGATCCAATGGATAGTTCACCAAAAAATGAGCAATTTTCCATCATTTACTCAACCTCATGCTTGTATGACTTCTTCTGTGGAACATAAAAGACGACATACTGAAGAATGTTGGGGTCCAAACTACATTGGACACTGGGGAAAAACAAACAAACACTGAAACATTTTTTAAAGACATCTTTTTTGTGTTCCACAAGTCAGATTGATTAATTTTAAATGGTGAGGGTAAGTAAATGACAACAGAATTTCTATTTTTGTGTGAACTATTAAGTCATTAAAAAAGAGCAATTAGAGCAATCTCAGATCTTCTATTCTCTATTTGTCAGCAAATATTATATAAATTGCAAATTGTCAGTTGCTTTGGAAAAATGCATCTGCTAAACTGAAATGTCTTTAAATTCCACAAAGAAACAGCAAGCAATAATGAATTAAATACAATATTTTGAAGTAGAAAGACTGAAATAGTAGTTTCTTGTAAAACCTACTCCTGTCACGTTTTAAGCAGATGAAGATAAAGATTTCTTTTAAATTAAATTCCAACAACAAATATGATGTAGATAAGCCAAAGGCATGAGACAGAGCGCGATGCACAAACAATACCGGACAAATGAAAAGTGAACAAAGATACACAGTGATAGCAAACTAAAGGGCAAACTGGTATGCTGATTGATGAGTGTCCAATGTAACTGATAGCTGGCGGGAAAACTAGAACAAAGGAGACAGGAAAGTGATGAGAAACAAACTAAAAGTCCATGGTAATGAAATTAAAAGAACCTAACTGTTACAACAAAAATCTTTTCTTTCTTTCTTTTTTAAATTTACAAGCTCAGTTTTTTTTAATAGTGCAAATGAATAAATGTAAACGTCAGCAGTTCAACGAATGAACATTTACAAGCTCATTTTTTTTAATAGTGCAAATGAATAAATGTAAATGTCAGCAGTTCAAAGAATGAAAAAAAAAAAGCGAAAACAAACCAAGTTTTTTCAAGAACATCATTGAAAACGATAACAAAAGTCCTTACACTTGACCTTGGTTGATACTGTGGTGAGATGTAATCTATCAAACATCAGTCAAAACTATTCTTACACTTCTGACAAATTAGATAAAGGTGAAAGCTGAATGCATGTGTGGGTTTAATGAGGTTGCTGACCAAAGCACAGCGTGCTCTCATTTTATAAATAACATTATTATCCTTTTATTTAGTTCGAACTGTTCTACCATTTGGGGAAAGGAGGATGCGGAACACTGGAGCTGGAACACAAACAAAAAAGTTTTTAATTCACTGTTTGTCATTGAAAACAACTGCATATATCCACAAGTACCAACAGAATGGAAAACATTTTTGAGAATGAGATCCACACCTGCACTTCTATTTTACATGAGCAACTAACAACGCAACATGCTCATCTCAGCTTGTTTTTACTTTTGATGTCAAACAGAAAGCGGCATCTTTTCAGTCCCTGTGAGCTATGTATGTGTGCACTGTCAGATCAGTGCAAGGCGCACTTGGATCCCTGTGAGTGCAAAGTGAAAAAAAGGGGGAATGCAAGAGCGTATATGTGTACAGAGGAACAAGGGATCTCTTGTGTTCGGAGCGTTGAGGGAAGGAATGCCCTCTCCTTGCCCTGTGAAATACACAGACTTTTCCTTTTGGTGTCCCCATCCACTGTAGGGGATTTTCCCAACTGTAAATCTAGTCCATTCATAGTGCCCACAAACTCTGGCTGACAACATTCCCTCCATTGCCACACTCCTCATTACAACCGACCAACACTTCTCCAGTTATTAAGTGTGCGTGTGTATCTGTGTCTTCAAAATGTTTTCATTGCCCTCAGCCTTCCCTGAATTGTTTCCAGGGAAAACAAACAAAACACTGCAAAACAAAAATCTTTTGTGAAAAAATACTGTTCCTTTTTTCTTTAAGTTTCAACAACAACAGTACAGCTCAAAGACAAAAGTGAACATTTCATCAAAACTGAGTTGTACCAGAAATTAGGTGTGTTAAATCAGGGATTTTCAAACATTTTGATGCTAAGAACCTAGTTATTGTAGTTAACTAAAACTTAAACCATGAAAAGAAAGAAAGAAAGAATAATAATAAAAAAACATTAACTGAATTTAAATATTAAAAAAAAAAAAAAAAAAATTTTAATCTTATTGCCAAAGCAACAATTCTCAGTTTCATCAAGTTTAAATTTAATATATTAAATAAAATGAATAAAAACTATACAAACTATGCAGAAAATGATATGAAAATTAAAATATACAAATTAAAACTAATAAAAAACTATTATAGTACATCAATGATAATAAAAACGCTGCAAAGAAAAAAGGAGCTCATTTAAAAGGCGTAATTATACAATGAGTGATGAATATTCAGCACAATATTACAGAGAAAACATGTTTTTTTTGCAAAAACGTACATATTGTTATTGTACCAAAGCCAAAATGAGTGATTAAAATAATAACATTCATTATTATTTTATGACATTTTGACTTAATTTTACTTTATATTTGTTTTACACTGTTTTCACATTATAGATTTTACACTATTTGTTACTTCTAAAATGGAAATATTAAGCTAGAATAATATTAAGTCCAACTATCTGTAGCAAACAGTGCAGGATGAGTTATCCACTCAAGGTATTAGAGTATGAATTTGTCCAGCTACCATTAATACGCTGTTTGCTTCCAAATAAACGACTTCTAAACTGACGTTAGGTGACGCCAATGCAAGCAAACTTACTTTTAATGTTCAGCTCATGCCCCTGAGACCATGACATCTGGATAGTATAAATATCAGCATTTCATGAGAGTCAGACAAACTCTGACATAAGCTTGAAAGAAGTGAAGTTGAGAAGTCTGCAGGAAGCTTTTGACAGTAAGCTGAGCTGTCAGTGCTCTTTCCCTTCAGCAAACCTTAAAACCGCTGAATGTTCTCACAACATCTGACCTTTTCTGTGTTGATGTCATTGGGACAGTGGTAGAGGAACTGAGATTCCTCCAGTAGCCTCAGTATTAAATAAAAGAAGATTTGAACAATTGCCTACAACAATGTAATGAAGCTCATTCAAAAATAACTTGATATTGTTTGTTTTTGTCACGTAAAAAGAAGTTTAGCGGTTTTCGACTGGTTTTGCTTCAAAACTCAAATTTTACAAGGAACATCAAGTGCCAGCCCAACACAGTTTGAGACACGAAAGGAAACAGAAAATTTCCTCTAAAATATACTCATATACAGCTGCACATTGTCTTTATACTGTTGTTTGACTGTTTGGTTTGTAAATGTCTCTTGAAATTTGACTATAGCCTATAATTCAATGCACAAACAAAGCATTTTTAGTGAGTTAATGTACTCTGCATTTGGGTTGGATGCACCAGTTGAGATCCTAAAACTGACCTACAACAATTTTCCCAAAATCCCATTTCCATACGACTCCTCTGTGCTCTCTACACAATGTAAGGCAATGTAGTTTCATATATAGGGTGCAATTCCACGTTTCATAAACTAAGGATTTATATTGGGGCACATTTTAGATCTGCGTTCAACAGAAATCTGGAGGCCTTTGGTAGAAAATTGTTTAGCGGCACCACTAAACATCAACTGGAAGCAAATTTAGTTCTCCCGTCATGACCTCACCTCTAAAATGGAAGACCTCATCATTACAAGGCATGGATTCAAATTCTGGTCATCCTCAAGTCCAACAAACTAATAGGATGCTCTGTGTCAATGTTGCTTTTCTGTCTGCTCGTAGCACGTCAGAGGCCCCGGTTAGTTTTTCCTAATTGCTCTGTGGGGCTTGTGAGGGCAGTTATTCGCTATTGATGGTGCATTTGTGAGGAAGAGACCTTGGCTGACAAGTGCTCTGACAAATACAAGCAAAGTATACTGTGAGTTATTGGAACACTGGATTGAAGAACACACAGTCCTTCCAAAGAAACAATGAAAACAGCCCACCAAAGATCCCAAAGACCACTGAAAACGACACAGAGATCCAGTGGAAGCCACCTAATTCTGTGTTTACTAAATCCAGTACACCAACCAAATCAAATGGGGAAGGAATCGAAACATCGTTTCAGTGCTGTTTGTTATAACCTGATATGACCCTGACCTACAGTAAGTGTCCTCTTTTAGGTCATTGTGGAAGATGATATCTTTGCGGCTCCCACATATAATAAAATCAAAATACAGGTATCTGCCAAAGAAGAAACAAGTCATAAGAATATGACAACTTTAGCACACAATAAACATGCCATAAACAAGCATATGTTTATTGGGAGGTCCAGATATTATCTCTAAAAATGCTACTGACAAGTAATACCTTGGCAACTATAACTGTCTGCCATTTTCTCAGACAAGCCTAACTTGGCTCTTTCCTAACGTACACAACTGTAATTGTTTTAAAATGTTTTTGATAGAAGTCTCATGTTCACCAAGGCTGCATTTATTTGATCAAAAATACTGTAAGAATAGTAATATTGTGAAATTTAAATTTAAATTTTAAATGTAATTTTAACATATTTGAAAACATAATTTATTCCTAAGATAGAAATGCTGAATTTCCAACAGCCATATTCTACAGTCTTCAGTGTCACATGATCCTTCAGAAATCAAAGTAAAAAAAAAACAGCATTTATTTGATATAGAAATCCTTTGTAATATGTGACCCTGGACCACAAAACCAGTCATAAGGGTCAATTTTTCGAAATTGAGATTTATACATCATCTGAACGCTGAATAAATAAGCTTTCCATTGATGTATGGATATGGCATTGATTATATGACATTGATTATATGTATGTATATATTTGTTATGATAGGACAATATTTGGCTGAGATACAACTATTTGAAAATCTGGAATCTGAGGGTGCAAAAAAAATCAAAATATTAAGAAAATAGCCTTTAAAGTTGTCCAAATGAAGTTCTTAGCAATGTATATTACTAATCAAAAATGAAGTTTTAATATATTTACAGTAGGAAATTTACAAAATATCTTCATGGAACATGAGCTTTACTTAATATCCTAATGATTTTTGGCATAAAAGAAAAATCAATAATTTTGACCCATACAATGTATT
>NW_015552570.1:885212-891581 GCF_001515605.1 Sinocyclocheilus anshuiensis
GACGAACTGCAGTCAGGTCGAGACCCCAATAAGGACGACGAGCATGCAGATGAGGTTCCCTGAGACGGTTTCTGACAGTTTGTGCAGAAATGTTTTGGTTATGCAAACCGATTGTTGCAGCAGCTGTTCGGGTGGCTGGTCTCAGACGATCTTGGAGGTGAAGATGCTGGATGTGGAGCTACTGGGCTGGTGTGGTTACACGTGGTCTGCAGTTGTGTGTTCTGCCAAATTCTCTGAAACGCCTTTGGAGACGGCTTATGGTAGAGAAATGAACATTCAATTCACGGGCAACAGCTCTGGTGGACATTCCTGCAGTCAGCATGCCAATTACACGCTCCCTCAAAACTTGCGACATCTGTGGCATTGTGCTGTGTGATAAAACTCCACATTTTAGAGTGACCTTTTATTGTGGCCAGCCTAAGGCACACCTGTGCAATAATCATGCTGTCTAATCAGCATCTTGATATGCCACACCTGTGAGGTGGATGGATTATCTCGGCAAAGAAGAAGTGCTCACTAACACAGATTTAGACAGATTTGTGAACAATATTTGAGAGAAATAGGCCTTTTGTGTACATAGAAAAAGTCTTAGATCTTTGAGTTCAGCTCATGAAAAATAGGGGCAAAAACAAAAGTGTTGCGTTTATAATTTTGTTCAGTGTATATACTAGGGGATATGTATATAATATGTATACTAGGGGAAAATAAGGTACAAATATGTACCTTTTAGCTTTTGTAGCTCAGGGTACTACCCCAGCTTTGTCCTTTTTCAGATAATGTACAGTAAAAGTAGTGTAATAATATGTGATTCTAAACTTAATTTCAAAAATCTGATCTAAAAATGCAAAATAACCATTTTTATTTCAAAGATGATAACTGGATGCCTTTCTCTGAATAAAATCAGGTCATGTGACAACTAGCATACTAATGCAATAATCAATACACTATTCAATTCGAAACATAGCTAACATGTTATAGTATTCATTACAATAATACATAAAACTATCTAAGCTTTCAAATTTGCCATTGTTATAGCATTGCTCAACTTTACAACATCCCATAACCAAAATGTGTTTATCCTGCACCATTGCTAAGTCTCCACAAATATAACATCATTTTACAAACATTTATTCCATAAATATTTTTTTATTCTGTTTATAATGTAGTGATTCATGTTTGCAAAAAAAAAGTCTGCTAGTTTTTATTGGGACAAAACTGAAAATGTTCCAGCTACAGAGGCTTTTTTCCCTTCCATTTATTAATATTTTGGGATATTAAGTTTTGAACATCCTTTTATGGATTTAATTTGGTAAATCTGTAGGTGTGAGAAATATGGCTCAGAAGACGAGATATTTATACAGACCCCTGTATGCTGCCTAGATTAATTTTATCATGTTATCTTTCCACTTTAATATCCCAGCATGCCTCACTGCTGACCGGACAAACATGACCTTTCTTGCTTCAGCGTGACACTGTGGTAAGACAGAAACTCAGGGTCAAAGAGCACAACAAATAACATGACTAACATGATTAACATGACTGGATTTGAGCTCAATTTAGCAGGCCTGCTTTAGTCACAAGGACTTTCTGAGTTGAAGGTTGCTGTTAATACTTGGACCAACTGTACTAAATTGTGGCTTGAACGAGGCCATAGCGAGCAGAAGCAGGACCGACCCGCAGGTAATCATTCCTGCAACAATCATCTCACACATCTCGCTTTTAAACTAAAAGCAGATGGATAAAGTCAGTGCTGTTGAATCTATACGCGCTCTTTACAATTTCTCCATTTTTCTGAAGAGGCATATTGATTTTTCCACCTGCCTTTTCGTTTTGTCCGTCCATTCATCATACAAAAAGCTAAATGAAGTCAGAAATGTCAGCCATTGATTATCTAAACAGACAGAAAGCATTCACACACTTTGGTTCTCATTTAATACCAGTGTTATTTTAGTATCATTGAGACAATATTATAGATTTTATTAATCATTTATTATACTGTATATATTTTCTGTTTTTAGTTTAAAGTAGTTTTGTGTGGTTTTTTTTTATAAATATATAGCTTTATAATTATTTTAGTACATCAAGTCAAACTAAATTAATAAAATAATACATGATCAGATGTAGTTTAGGGCAGGCCTATATAAAAAGTTGTGTTTCAGCTGATTTTGAGAACGGTACATTTGACTTCACGCTTGCTTCCAAACTATCTATAAATGAGGCTTGTATTACAGTATATGTTAACAGTATATTAACTGTAAGCACATCAGGCCCACTCATTTGAAATAATTCAGCTTGCAACTGTTTTGAATGCAACTGAAATTGCACGTAAATAAAAGCCAATGCATTGCACAGACCTGCATTTGATGTACATTCCATTTCCCCTGTCTGAGGCAGTCGCCTACTTTCTTTGTATTTCACAGGTCAGGACATAAAACAAAGGTCATAACGGGTACATCTGCACATGCAGTCCACATCAGAGTCCATCAGGTCTGTTACTGGAGAGGTATCAGTCAATGTTACTCACAGATCTCAAATCTTAAACTGAAGGACAGGAATGTTTAGTAAAGGAATTCCTAAACAAATATTCCTTTTGGAATTTCTGTGATCTTTATCCTAAAGGAACCAATAAGATCAAATAAGAATCAAAGAATTACTGCTGTTCTAGTAGTTCAACTTGCAAAGCACTATAGGTAATGTGTTTGATGCTGAGGAAATACATATGTGACCCTGGACCACAAAACCAGTCATAAGGGTCAATTTTTCGAAATTGAGATTTATACATCATCTGAACGCTGAATAAATAAGCTTTCCATTGATGTATGGATATGGCATTGATTATATGACATTGATTATATGTATGTATATATTTGTTATGATAGGACAATATTTGGCTGAGATACAACTATTTGAAAATCTGGAATCTGAGGGTGCAAAAAAAATCAAAATATTAAGAAAATAGCCTTTAAAGTTGTCCAAATGAAGTTCTTAGCAATGTATATTACTAATCAAAAATGAAGTTTTAATATATTTACAGTAGGAAATTTACAAAATATCTTCATGGAACATGAGCTTTACTTAATATCCTAATGATTTTTGGCATAAAAGAAAAATCAATAATTTTGACCCATACAATGTATTTTTGGCTATTGCTACAAATATACCCCAGCGACTTAAGACTGGTTTTGTGCTCCAGGGTCACATATCATAAAAGTATTTTTTCTGTCACTTTTGATCAACTTAATGCATCGTTGCTGAATCTTATCTGTATTAAAATCTTACTGACCTTAAACTTTGAACAGTTGTGCAAGTTTATGGTCGTTTGGGTAGGTTTACCCGCTAAATCAATCAAATTCATTTGAGCACTCAAATAATAAATAAACATAATAAAAAAAATAAAAAAATTAAATGAAATAAAATTAAATAAAATTGAATGAATGAATGAATGAATGAAAAAACACCTCCTGAGTAAAGCCTGTTTGTGGTTTAGTTAATTTTTATGATGCCCCTTTTTAATCACTTACTGTACATTATGAACACTTAAAGAATTTGGGTCACTTGCAGATGGTTCCTTTTCTGGTTCATTTGAAGTGAAAGCATAATTTAGGACAATTTTACAGAAACTATACAAAAATACAGTACCCAACTCACTAAATGAGGATGGAACCATTATTGTTTTGCTTTTTAAATCTTAATCTTAAATTGATGCTAATTAACTATGTGTCACCCTCATTGTCAAATTAAGAATATCAGTGTGAGTTTTTTCAAGGGAAACGTCAACATGTTTTTGATTATGTAACGCTCAAGATCATTGTAGTGTGGATAGTAATTAGTTCACAGTGCCGTATTGAATGTATTGTAGAAATGTTAGGAACAGTTCTGTTTACTTAGAGTAATCACTTTCAAATGAGTCCTTTCTCTTTTCAGTTAACTGTGAGAAGTGTTTGCCTCAATTCTGATTTGAAATCGCTACAGTTTAAACTTTATTGCATAGTCTAACGGTTTCTTTAAAAAAGTCAGATAAAAATGCTTGCAATGTCACAAATCATTCCTGTACACATAAAAAATAATAATTTGTACCATTTCATTAGTACATTTTACTTGTACTTTTTACTTCACAGAAATCTCTAAAAAGCTTGTCTGAGGTCGAGAACGCAGCCAAGAGAGGTGGAGCTCAGCACAGGGTCAACTGTGGACGCAATAGCCATTACATAATGAAAGCATTTACATTATTAATCCCTAGAACTCCTTAAAATGACATGACAAAGATGAAAATTAAGCATTTATTGGCTTCTCTAAATACAAAAATTACACTGGGCAGACGCACTTACCCTGTGGCAAAGCAATTTACTCAATTATTTGCTTTTGGCAGCAGCCTTTCAGAATTCCTACAAGAATACTGTCAAATTTCTTTTGTTCTAAACTTACAAAGAAAGTCAAACTCCTTGTTTACAGCCACTTATTAGCACAATTCAGGCCTGACAATGAATCGGTCAGCAGCTCAGCTTCTGAGAGGAGGAGGATGTGCAGTTAGTTTTATTATTTGCTTGGGTAATCCTCTGGCGTGACAAAGCAAACGGCCCCCTGAGTTTATACGTTTCTATATGATTTACAGCCGTATTTAAATGTTAAGAATCCAGCTCCAACTGCCTTTTCTAGACCTTTCACAACAAGTTGTGTACTCTGCCGGGAAATGCGTCATCACACATGCCAACTTTTTTTTGTTTTGGCACCACGCGCGGGTAGAGCGATCCAGTGTGCTTCCAGAGTTCGCTGTTGCAACTTTGGAGAAGTTACTTCATTCTTTGTCTGTCAAAAGAGAATTTCACTTTCTCTGGCAGCCAGGAAAACTTGCTCAAGGAAAAAGCAAGGGAGGATCAAGTGAGAGGATGACAAGTCCACTGGAAAAAGAACAGTACACAAGCGTGCAGAAAAAGCCTTTCTAGGGCTATTTACCACCCTTGGGATTAAACTCACGGATCTTTCTCTTTGTTGGAAAGTGAGGTGAACGTCCATATGGAAATGCTATATGCAACCGTTTGTTGCCATGGCTTTGGAAAAACACCCAAACATATATGTGTGTGCTTCATCTACAGTGTCTACAATGCATTGTGGGTAGGGTTCAGAGAGTTTCCCCCACTTCTGTGGGTGTCCTTAAAAGTTTCCTCTCCAAGGAGATAATTGTTACAATGTAAGACGTATTACCCTGTCTGAATCTGTAGTAACAATGCAGATTATACAGCTTTTTACTCTGCTTATTTACCAGTTTTTGAAGCGTAATCGACTAATTAAACATCTAAAGAATAAAAAAACATACCTTTTTGGTTTTAACAGTAGAATGGCAGCAGTCTCCACCATCGTAGTTGCAGAACGCTCGGTTATTGATGGCGTCGCAGTAATTATCACCCATGAACGGCTGGTGAAAAACAGATAAAACGGCTCTGTAATATGAAATTACTGAATATATAAACACACAAACAACATCAGCAATATAACGCTATAGAAATGAACTCTTCTTGTGGTTCTTGCGGTTCATTGTCAAATAATAATGAGTTCCCCCATAAACTCCATCAATACATTCATGTAAAACCAGAAAGCAAGAAATAAAGAGACAGCCACTCACACTTGCATGCATCCACAACTGTGTAAAAATAGACACACAGACTTGAGTCTGTTGCAATTATGTTGCCCTGGAAAAATTGAGTTAGTATTCCCGGGCTTGTGGATGGTGGAGGCCACTTTTAATGGGGAAACCAAAGCCCTATTAAACTTATATGTGTCTCCCTTGGGAGTTACTACACATTTCCATCTTGACAGGCACAAAAGGTTGCCCAACACACCTGTGACCTTTTCGAGTTTGAAATCATCTCTCTGGCCCGACCCAAACGCTTTCAGAGGGCTGCTTATTACCACCCAATGAAACTGGGTCAGGATGAGCTGGGTTCAAAAGTCTGCAGCTCTGGCCCGAATAAAAAATGGAATGGTCATCTTTCTGCCACAGCAAGACTTGTTATAAATGAGAGAGAGGTGCAGATTAATTGCACTTTCAGAACAGCAGCGCAGAAGAGTCACATGTGCTTTGAAGAAATGATGTTTCTTCAAAGAGCAATATACAGTACATGTCAAAATGTCAGTTCAGTCTTTGCAGTGGCAAATGATTTTTCAACAGCTCTTTCTGCAAGAAGCTGTTTTTTTATTCTCACTCTGTGATTTGAGGAAGATGGGAACATGATACCCTCTAAATGAGTTCCCTTTCATGGGAACTTCGAACTGCGTCCTCTAGGGGTCGCTATGGGGAACGCCTCGTCGTGACCCGTGTCTGAAGCATACATTGAAAACCACCAACTCGTTGGCCGGCGACAGCCATGACGT
>NW_015552570.1:891775-892744 GCF_001515605.1 Sinocyclocheilus anshuiensis
TAGTGACCCCTAGAGGACGCAGTGTCTCGTTCCCTACTCAGGGAACCATGGTTACATAAGTAACCTGAGACGGTTTCCAGGTTCGTCTATAACGCAAAAAGAAAACAAACCGCCCTTAAAAACAAAGGTGGTAACAAATCCCACTTGTCTGCTGTTGTTGGCCCTGTTAAACCTGACTCAGATTAGGCTAGACTGGCCCGAAGAGCAAAGGAGAGGAAGACACTAAGCACAGCATGTTTATTTATGGATTAGACTTCAAAGAGCGTGAGAAGATGGCAGAAACAACTGTTCAAGGTCAGGCTACAGAGAACAGACCTCCATGACTGCATAGAGCTTAAAGCTATGGCTGGGAGATTACCTTGAAACAACTATCAGCGGAATAATGTTGTTATCATGCAAACTTACAGTGGGAGTTCAGATATCGTGAACAGAAAATTAACTGAATCATTTCAAATGATTTAAAACAAAAAATAAATAAAAATATAGCTGCAAGCAGCAATTGCGGGGCCAAGCACTCCAGAGGCAAAATGAGGAGCTAAGCATGGCATGGAGCATCAGACCAAATAGCATGATGCACCGAATCTAAAGAGACCTGTTTTGTGATTTTTGGCTAAACCATTCAGAAGTTATAAGCAAAAATATGCATTTTTTAAAATCTCCTGACCACTAGGGGGCATTGCGCCGAAACACTGCAGGTAGTCTCAGGTCATGCTTGTTATAACACACACCAAGTTTGGTCTCAATATGCAAAACCGTTGCGGAGATATAGCCTCACATCCACGGTGCTTGGCCCCTAATGAAGTTAAATAATAGATGAATATGAATGAAATAATAAAAATGAATAAAATACATAATTTTCAAAACATAAATAGCAGAAAAATAAATGAATACAAATTACTATAATAAAAAAATAATGTATTTAAAGTAAATGAACAATAAAATGTAATTATATAAAAAAAAGAATATATA
>NW_015552570.1:892782-902858 GCF_001515605.1 Sinocyclocheilus anshuiensis
ACACACATATATATATATATAAATGAGTAAAAATATGTGAGGTAGGGCTTACCTCGCATCCCTTAATACAGTGGAGGGCCTCTGGGTTAGGATACCACTTTAGTCCCATGGTGCACACAATATTCTGTGGGAGAGAAAATGACAGATTAACAAAGTTAATATTCAAAGTTAACAATGTTTAATGGTTTCAGACAATACAGTTCCATTCGAGTGAATTAACAAAACAAATAGCAGCCACTGTAAGGGTTTTTCAACAACACTGTAAAAAAATATTTTTCAAAGTTAAAATAAACAGATTATTGGAGTATGTCTTACAAGAAAATACTACTTCAGTCTTTCCACTTCAAAATTTCATATTTAATTCTATGTGGTGCTTGCCATTTATTTGTAATTAATTGTGAAATGTACTTATTTCAGAGGGAAATTGATTCTACACCATTTTCATTCAGTTAAATTGACAAGAAAATGTTTGTGAAGCTTGTCTAAACAAAACTCAATAAATGATTAGTTGCTATACAGTTGTAGAGGTGTTCTAAGCAATTTTAGAATGTTTCTATGGTGTTCTGTGCGGTTGCTTACATGTCAGACCTCAAAGTCTCTGTAATATTCTGATTTCTACAAGTAAGTTTAAGGGATTTATTTTAACCCTTTTATTATCCAGCAAACCAAAATTTGGAGTTTGTTTACCTCAAAAAAAAAAAAAAAAAAAAAACTTAGCCTCCTTCAAAAAGACTCATGATTTGAGGTATCACGGTGCAGGACGAGTTACACGCAAGCACACAGGGTCAGGGGTTTGTTCAAATCCTTAGCAAGAATTGCTAATAAGCCTTCAGGCTGGCAGGGATTTCAGTTTGAATGTGGAGAACCTTTGCTCTGTTTGTTGACAGATTTCTTTGCCTAACACACAGAACACAAACAAATCAAATCCTCTATGAGCCCAGTGTTCCGGTGGTGATGCTTAAATCAGCTAGGAATCAATGAAAGAGCTCGGCTTGAAGAATTACAGTCTTAAGAGCTTGGCTAAGTAGGGGACTCATTAAACTCCAGGAGTGCTACCCAGCTCCCACCCCTGCTGAGGAGAGCAAAAGGGGGGCGGCGGACCTCGGCGGCTCAGCCTCCTGGGTTAGCACAGGTAGAGAGGATGTTTGGAGAGGTGAAATGACGCGGTCTGGGGGAACTCCAGGTGCAATGAGGAATGGAAAGGCTGAGCATAAACAGAACATTTCCAAGAAAGCAGGCCTTCGCCCTGCTGGCCAACTGTGGCCATCCACACACATACACACACACTTAGTATTCAGTGTCACACCAAGGACCCAAGTGGCTTGTTTACTCAAGGCCTAATTTAAACCATCTGCTCCTGAGCTTGTGCTTGTTTTTATAGTTTCTCCGCAGGCCTGAGCTGCACGAGTGCTACCTGCCTTCTATTAAATAGACTTTTATACTATCTGTATCAGAGACTGTTTTAAGGCAGGCTTTCATATTTTCCGTCCTATACGGTCAAGACACGACATTTCCTGTTGGCTTCCAAGCTTGTACGCACCACACGTCGGCTGATTTATGGAAAACCAGAAGCATACAGACAGCAGGATGTTTTCTTCCAAGTCTAGGCATTTGAATGCTATCAATAAAATTGACAGAAATAAACAGCGCTCCAACAAATTCCATGAAGAAATTCCAAGGACCTTGTTGGGTCAATCCCCTTGCGAGGCTGATTTATCCTGGAGAAATCCTATGATATGGAGAATTAGGCCGGGAGGAAACTATAGCAGCGCTCTCGGATGCGGGCGGTAAATTTGTTTGTGCTTCCTAAAGCTCCACTGCAGCTTAAACAATCAAGTAAAGAACCACATGGCACAGACCACAACGAAAAAGCATGAAAGGCACCACCACACCAAAGGATGTCCACAATAGTACAGAGGAGGAAATGCAAATATGGAATGAATAATCCAGACAACCTCATAACCACTGGCGGGCATGACGTCACCCAAAAATGTAATTCAGTAGTCCATATATAAATGAATGACATAGTGAATGCAGAAATGGATATTCCTTGAGACCTGTCTGGCCTCTGTGACCCTAGCCGCAGCTATTGATATACTGTCGTATGAAATCACTAGTTTCCACAAAGATACAGAAGAATAAGCCACACTTTTGACTCTTTCCATGAGTTTTAAAGAGTCACAGGCTGTTTTGTGGTTGGCATCTGTCAGTAGGACACAAAGCAAAGACCTTACTGTTGAGATAAAATCACTTGTTTCTCATCTTGCAGATTCAAAGGACTGTGAAAGTAAGTGCTGGTGAGAGAAAAGACATTCAAATGCTATGACCCATCTGAAATATGACAATGGTTTAAACAGTCACCATGTTGTCATGGCAAAGGTTTAGCATTCTTTGGTCATCACTGACCACAGTTTGAGGTGAGGAGAATAACATTCGGTTTGCCTGTTCATCATACACATTGTTTCTGAAGTACTCCCGTTCTAGTCTGTGACTCTCTCAGGAAATATGAAAAGGAAATATGCGTTATTACTGTCTCAAGCTTTTTGTTTGTGTCTACTACATATTTTGTGACAAAAGCTTCCTGAGGGGAAGTGCTCGAGTATTGGCGATGTCCAAACATTAATGCAGCCACATCTTCATGCTGTTATCGTACAGATGAAATGCTTGTTTGTGGGTCTGACAATTATTTGCTTTGGAGCAGAACCTCCATCTTGTGTTTCTTTCAACTTCCTCTAGTCATGCTCCTCTGGGGTATTCCAGAAAGCAGGTTATGTGACATACCCGGATAAGTTTAGGGATAAGGAAAAGGATAACCTCAACCTGCATATCCAAAACCTGGTAAAAGGTAAGAGTTAAAAAAAAAAAAATTACCCCCACATGCATTTTTGGAACCAATAACCATGACTAAGAAACGTTTGGGTTAATAAACGGAGAGTTTGGGGTTTTATGTGACGGTAAGTTAACCCTGCTTTCTAAGGCACAGGGGAAAGGGCAAATGTCACCAATGTGAATGAGTGTGTGTGTGTGTGGTCCAGTGTATTTCAGTCCGGTAAACATAATGAAACACTGGACATTATAACAGCCTAGAGCAAAAATTTATCATTCCTATTTTTGTTGTTAATGATCAATCTGATCATTAATCGTTAAGTAACAACTGCCGACTTCTCTGGTGTGTTTACATCTTATTTTGGGTGTTTATTTTGACTACTTTTAGTGCTTAGGTTACAACCTTTTGCTGAACTATTACACAGAAGATTATTTCTGAGATGTTATGTCATAATCATGTGTTAAAAAGCACCACATGGTGTTAAATATAGATACTCAGTGTTTGAAGGTTCAGCTTGTGCTATGAACAGGTCTCAAACATTTACCAAACAAATCCAGTGTAACATTCATCAAAAATGTGGAAAAGTTTAGAATATGAGATCAAACTAAGAAGACAAACCATTTATGATAGTAAAGTGAGCCCACCCAAATCTTCCCATGTTTGGGCTCTCACCTTAACTTTGGGTGGGTTCCACCAGTGGTGTTTCATCACAGCTGCAACGCTCGTGTTGCTGGGCAGGAGGACCACACTGCTGCTAGCATCTCTACACGCCACCTCACACTCCTTTCCTGTTGGGCATCATAGACAGGTGTTATTCATGACAATGGTACATTGGCATCTGCTTCAGGGCAAATTAAATTTACCTTTATGATCATTAAGAATGAATAAGCATTTTTTATTTTAAAACTAAAATAAATGACTTGAATACAAAATTGTATTCATTAATACATGTATTCAAAGTACATTAATCAAACATAAAGAAGTTTACACTGTAAGGCATAAAACATGCTTAACATAAGTTTTAAGTGTGGAAAAGAAATTAAGTTAATTCATTAAATGAACGTGATTCAGGTACACTACTGTTTTACGTTTTAAAATCAAAAATACAGTAAAAACCATAATATTGTGAAATTATTGTGATTATCGCAGTTTAAAATAACATTACTCCAGTCTTCACTGTCACAGGATCCTTCAGAAATCATGCTAATATGCTGATTTGGTGCTCAAGAAACATTTCTTATGAATGTTGAAAACACTTGTGCTGATTAATATTTATGTGAAAACAATGACCTTTTTTCAGGATTCTTTGATTAAAAAACAGCATTCATTTGAAAAAGAAATATTTTGTAACATTATAAATGTATTTACTTTCATTTTTGATGAAAACATACTAACCCTACATTTTTAAATGATAGTGTAGCTACAAACATGAGGACAGTTTAAATAACTTGCACAGATTCTCTACAAACTGCTTCACCAAGACTGTAATTAACCTGACAGATAAAACCAAGTGAGATGGTTGTGTTAATAGCTACTATACTGCCCCACAAAAACAAGACACATTAACTATATATTTAGTCACAATTGAGTTATTACCAAAAATCAGCTCTTCAATACAATGTGACAGATGCTTTGGACTCAAAAAATCTCTGATTAAGAGAGAATTTGAAATCTAATTAAAAACATGTTGTTGTAGTTGCACTGGCCCTTGTGGCAATGTTGAGAATGCAGTGCATACTTGTGTGTGCAGTGTGCTTTGGGCCTAAGAAGTGAAAAGCAGATAGGCAGAGACCTATGCCGTGTCCGTCCTTGCAGTTGAGATGGATAGTTGGGCTGAGATTTTGTGGAAGGGAACACTGGCCTGTCAGGTTGGGGCAAAGACGGAAAGAACCGGTCCAGTTCCCGTCCTTTCTGCAGCGGATCACGTTGGTGGAAGGACCCTGGAGAAAACGCCAACATTTCTATTAATCATCAAAAAGGAAGCAACACTAAGCATCACTACTTGGCAAAAAAACATATGTGGTTGAATGTAAGGGTGGAGGCCAAGAATGGGCATGACCTTATGGTCAAGTTGTCCATATTATGCATTAGAAGCTGCGTAACTGATAAATGAAACAAAGCACATGTAAAATGCAAGATCAGTCTACCAGTCAAGCTGCTGATGCAGAGCAATCGTGATGCTTAAAAGTGAGTAATAGGGTGCGCATGATGAATGGAAAGCGCTGTAGACAGTAATGGGAGGTGATGGACTGAGATGTTGATGGTGGAAAAAAGAAAACAAGGAGAGGAGAGAGAAGAACACGACAGACCTGCTTGCAGCGGCTGAGCTGTCTCACCGTGTGGTTAGCCCTGTTGCAGTCGATCCAGCAGTCGCTGTTGAACTGAAAGCCATTTGTGCACTTGTAGGTACCGTGGAAAATGGGAGGAGGCGGCTCACATGTGACTGCCACGCACTCACCCGACTGCCAGGTTCCATCCTCCGTACACTGCCGCTTAAACGCACGCCTGTGGTACATCACAGGCACTGCCCTGCAACACGTTCATTAAGACAATGAGAGATAGATCGAGCAGAATCGTAGTATTTGAATACCTGGATGGCTGGAGTACACTGCACCAGTTTTGCCCAGATTTTTGCACTGATTTCCAGTATGAAGAAGTCACAGTCTACAGATTTTGGGTAGTCGGATTTGACAGATTTCACAGAAAATGATATAATGTATGAAGGGGCCAGATTTTTTAGCTTCAGTCTATGATTCCATCCAGTGTGTTTGTGAGTTTGTTGTATTTGGAATGACTTCAAAGTCTGGTATTCGTGATCTTCAGTTGTTTAGTGTATTATACCTAGTGTTTTTTAATCCAGATTTGAAAAGTTGTGTAGTGTATTCCAGACTTAAAACAGCTTTTAATAATCGACTGTTCTCAGAATGAAAGGTTCATGGACCACCCATAGTAAGTTCATGGACCATCTGATGAATACTGCAGTCAAAACTGGCAAGCACTGTCCAAAATGACAAGCTCTAATCTGATTGGCTGCCTTTCCACAACTTCTGGGAGTCAGGGTGAGTCAAATTAACACCAAATAAATATCTATTTATCCATCTTCCAAACTGCTTGTCATACATAGGTCGCAGGCCAAGTAAATATCCCAAGTAGAATATAAAAAGACTGTATATTGCACTTTTCGGAATTACATGAAATATTTGGTATTAATTACATTTAAACGCACAGAAATTCTGATCAAAGTCCCATTTCCGTTCACTTTGAGTTAAATGACATATAAAAACCAAACTAACTGTAGTTGGTTTCTTTACATGTTGGTAACACAGTCGCTTCCCGTATAAATGGGTTGTTTTTGGCCAGAATAATCTAAATTTGACATTTAAAGTGGATCAGATTTACGACTAGTCAAATGTCTGGCTACGCGTGGCTACGTGAGTAATTAACCAACAGGGTAAATAATGTCTACGAAATTATCCAAGCTTTCAAACAACTGATACAGCCCTGAGTATTCAATTGCCAAAACATCAACTAAATCTGCAATGCAGTAAACAAGAGGACGATACAGTTCGAATACGGAACTCATTAAAGTTAAGTTACGTAAGTCATAATTATGCATTTAGGTCCGTTTAGTGGTGTCTCACCTCTTGGGCTTGTCTATGTGGGGCACATGGTAGCCAGGCTTGCACTTGTACTTGCAGAAAGACCCAACTTTGAGGCCTGTGGCATTACAGCGTTTGGTCTGCAGGACAGCGTTGGGTACAGGAGGAGGGACCGGACAGCGCAGCTCACACAGAGCCTCGGGGAAGGACCACATGCCATCCTCCATACACGTCAGCACGTTATTACTTCCTGCGGAGACAAGAGAGGACAAAGAAACAGGACAAGCTGACTTCAGATCTAAAGTGAACCTACTTCAATTTGATGTAAAACACAGGACTGTTTTCTCAGTTTGCATTGTTTTTTGTAGTTGGGGTCAATACCACATTTGGCATTTTACAGAGCTGACCTCTCAATCCCAAGGACCTTTAGTTTTAGGATGTGTCAGGGTCTACCCACCCACTAACTGAGCCGGCTCCCGGCACTGAAAAGTGCACTTCTTGCCGTAGGTGGTTCCTTCAGAGAACTCAAAGATAGCCGGGTGCACGTGGTACTTGTCAGGCCGCCCGCAGTCCACAGGTTCACAGGTCACCTGCTTGTTCCATTTCCCATCCGCGCAGGTGAGGGTCACCGTGGATTCAGACTGTTGAGAAGGAAAAAACAAAGGCAATAGTTCAAAACATGGGAAAAGAACATTTTGTTTTCTCTAGGTCAATTCACTGCAACCGCAACAATCCGTCCGACCAGACCATATCAAATAATACACTGTTTCAATAACACTATATAGACAAAAAATACAACTAAATGAAATGAAATGTATTTATGTATCTCTTGGTGAAAGGAAGCAAGCAGTGGGAAGCTAACAGTCTGAGTGGGTGATAATAAAGGGCTCGGGTACAGCATATAAAGCTGTCAGAACTGAAGGCAGAGTGAGTCAGAGGTCATTTCTGCTGTTTTACAAGTCAAGTCTGACCTGTGTGATGTCTCCAAAGACATCTGTGCTAATAGTAGAGCCACAAACCACACACATGCCCGACCCCCCATAAGAACAAAACAATGAAACTTTCTGTCGAATCACTGCCATGACATAACGTGACTTGTGTTTCATTAGTGATTTGAAACTGATTTTCTGTTGGAAAACCCTGAACGAGTCCAAGTGCGCCAAGCCCAGTTCCGTGAAAATGAGACTGACGAAGCAGATTCTCATTTTCACATGAGAGTAAAGTTACAAACTGTCACGAATTCATGATTGTTCATACACTTACGGTAAATTACAATAACCTTGGTGCTGAACACTAACATTTATAACGAACTAGCTGGTGTTTTTAAGGTAACGTTGACAGTAATGGCAGTATTTCCCGCTCCTGTTGAACATCCATAGGTAATTTTGCTTGATTTATTACAAAAAGGACAAATTCATTTATTCTAGCATGAGAACGATCCCGGTCATAGAAAGTATGAGTCCTTCCTCTAACCAAGGAAGGCACTGCCTATTTCAAAAGGTGCATGAGAACATGCTAAAAAAGTAGTAAAAAAGTGAGTGTCCTTACTCTCTCTTTCTCTCTCTCTCCTCACTCTGTCAAAATCCAGTCCAACAATGAAGACTAGTCGGCCTATAGTTTATTTGGACTATTTAGTTGTCCTTGTCTCTTGAGTAATATGCAGGGGCATTTAATGACCTCTTATTAACTAAATACATAAATCACTGCTTTTATTAACACAAATCCCTTACTGTGCCTGCAAACAACCAACGAATCAAACTGTACTGTGTACAAAGCAGGAATAACAGTCATGAATTTGTCACCAGCAGCACAACACTGCATTCTTCTACTAGTTCCTCAATGTATCTTCAAATGTGTGAACCATGTAGTAAGTTTGTGCTTTTATTGCACGACAGCAAATTTAAGACTTTTCTTAGCCAAACAAATGATTGTGATCTAACATGGTATGTGTTATGAAACTGTTGTAATTTTTGTGTGTGGTATTAAGCATTAAGTAAAAAGTGATGTTTAACATAAACCATACCCAGTGGCTTGGACACGGGCCGTAGGTGGGCTTAGAGTCCAGACTGTTTTAATGAAGCACAGAGTAAAACATGCACTTCTCCACAGATTTCTCCTTTTGTTTATGACAAGTGATGAAAGCTGGTTGGTTCCAAAACAAAAAAGAAGAAAAAAAGGACGCCAGCTATGTTTATTAAAAAAACAATTTTTGTAAAGCCAAAAGTTTTTGCTGGCAAGGCACAGATTATTGTGGCAAATGTTCTTTAACGTGCATCCACAAAACAAAACATCAAGATGTACGAACAGCTTTTTTGTTGCTGCTTTACTGTGACCCAGGCCATCTTTTTTTCTTTCTCTCGTCTCTTTACGCTTCATTTGAAATTGCAGATTTAAATGGGCTGGAATGTGGTGAGCTTATCTAATGTTCTGTACCCTCTCAGGAAATGTACCAGCACCTAAAACTGAGCAAAGCAGCGGGAAGCATTAGAAATGCAATCCAGACACAGTCACAAAACACTTTTTGCCCCCTTCTTTCCCTCTTCCTTTTCTTGCGCTGAAGCTCTTATTGAAAACAGCTCACCATGGAAGTGTGAGCCTTGAATATTTGAGGTGTATATATATATATAAAAACAATGAGAAAAAAAGCAAAATACATAAAACCAAAGTAAGCACAACAATAAACTAAGCAAAGCGAAACAAACAAAGAAAAGCAAACAAAAACTAAGCAGAGCCGAAAGTTAAACTAAGCAAAACAAAATGAAAACAGAGCAAAAACGTAAAAACAAAAATAACAGACAAAAACAAAACTACGTGAAAACAAACTAAGCAAAATAAATTAGGCAAAACAAAAATAAACTAAGTGAAGCAAAAGCTAAAACTAAATAAAGAAAAACAAACAAAATAACAAAACAATAAAATGAAGCACAATTAAAGACAAAAAAAAGCAAAGCAAAACCTAAACTGAGCATAAAACAATATGACAAAAATAGCAAACAAAAATAAATGAAGCAAAAGCTAAAAGTAAAAAACTAAGCAAAACAAAACAAAATGAAGCAGAACTCATACAAAACAAAACAAAACATAACATAACATAACATAACATAAAAACAACAACAACAAAGCAAAGCTAAACTGAGCACAAGACAAAAGACAAAAAGGATAAAACTAAATTAGGTAAAGCAAAAGCTAAAAGTAAACTAAACAAAATGAAGAGCAACTTAACTGTTTATGAAAAAGTCTCATTTGACTTCATGTTAGGGCAGCAATGTAATAAAAGACCTCATATCACTGGCTCAATAAAATCCCAAACAGAACGGTAGTCACAATCTACTCAACATCTCCCCCTAGGGTCAGAGAGGCCGACGTCTGTGTCATAACAATGCCAAACAGCGTGCGAGTCCACATACCTGGCTTCTTTATAAAACTTGGGAGAGGCTACAGAAGTACATAAAAGTGTCATCTAACTTTCCCTGCCCAGACATCTCTGGCTCTCTCAAAGCCATTTCAAAGCTCAATGGCAGCTTAGACACGAGGTTTATTAGCCGGCACTGGCTGCATTACAGGAGCAGTAAAAGAAATGACCACAGTCACATAGGCTGTGTGGGACGAAAAGGAAAACATAAACTGTTGTGGTTGAACAGAAGAAACAC
>NW_015552570.1:903173-904380 GCF_001515605.1 Sinocyclocheilus anshuiensis
GCGGGGGGGGGGGGGGGGGGGGGCTGTTTAAATGCCCACCTGTATGGTACGTAATCCGTGTCGCAGACTCAAACGAAAACATAAACACACGCCGCTCCTGCTTGGAAGTTATATCATGACGGGTCGTTCCTTCTGGTGAACATAGGGGAAGGGGACTGCCGTCACATCGGGGGGTGGCAAGTTGCGGAGGGGGGAAGAGGGGTGTCTGCGTGCGGAGTTTCCTTCTTTTAAAACTTTACAGCTGCTGATTCCTCCTCCACCGAGTATTTAACTACCACTGACTACTGTGCCTAATTCAACACAGATGCCTCGGTTGGCTTTTCTTCTACACCCCAGCACCATCCTGTGTTTCTCTCTCCGCGCACTCACACACGCACGCACGCACGAATACATAGTAACACACGTAAGCAAACACGCTCGACACACGTACGCACACACACAAACACGCATAAGCGCTAGAAAAAAAAAAACAAGAAGAGGAAAAACGGGGTAAAGCAAACCTCGAACTCTCCGCTTCCCTCTGCTCTGTTGAAATGTTGTTTGCCTAACAGTGATTTCAGGACACGCTCTGCTTTCAATAACACCTTGGCAAAAACAAGCGTCCGGCAGCCAGGAAGCTGCGGACACAAAGACATGAATGACACTGTAGTGGTGCTTGTTGCTGTAGTTATCTGCTCCCAAAACTGTCCTCCGTTCATGATGGGTTGCGAGATTATAACCCTCGATGCTTGGCTTGTCCCGCAACCTTATAAACACACATTTATCTCTGTCTGTAACAGCTCCTAATGCTGTTTTTTTGTTTCAATAGGACCGTATTGGCACCCTCTCAATGATGTTACGGTAACAGGTTAATGATGAAATGGCTAATTTGTCTCTGACTAAAGCCTTTAGGAACACACATTATGAGCTCCCTGGAGATGGCTGATAAACTGTAATGACTGTGCTGGGATCAGCACTTTCGCTCTGTAAAGGTACGAGGGCTCCCTCGCACTGCCATCATCAGCTCTCCTGCTCACACGCAAGTGAGACTTGGAAATCCATCAGGCCAATTTCTTTTTAACCTTTAGGCTAAATGGTAACATTTTTGTAGGGTAAACTCTGGAGCTGTCATAATATCACTTCTAAACAAATGCCCATTTACAATCACGTGCACGTTTTGATATTATTTAATCTAGTGTACAGGGGCGTCATGCACTCCTTATTTTTG
>NW_015552570.1:905506-910008 GCF_001515605.1 Sinocyclocheilus anshuiensis
TCAGAAAACAAGACTTAATATCTTAAGTCATTTTGCTTCTCAAGTAAATGTATATTGATTTAAGAATGTTTAAATATTTGTACTACAAAACAAGGCAAAATACTAAGAAAATCATTTATATTATAATAATATCATTTTATAAATTGATATACATAATACTAAAATAATACTGCATCAAATGGGCCTGTTTTAAAACTTCACCAAATGCCAAACAATATCACAAAAGCCAGTGAGGTTTAGAAACTGCACAATGTGGGATTGTGGGTGCATTTTAAACAGATAAGCCATGGTGAAAGAAGGGTGAAGTTATTTCAAAACTCAGTATTTTTATTTAAATTTTACAGTGCAGTGCTGTAAATTTAGAACTACTACAGTTACAGTTACGAAAACTCTCCTCTCTTACCTTACATAACCGCACTAGACATCTCCCCAATGGCCCCCGAAGCCCCCAACCCCGGACCCCAATGTGCACCGCTGTTAAATAAGCCGAGCCCTCCCAAAAGCAGAGAAAAACTGTCTGCTGCCTTTCCTTCCAAATGCGTAATAACTCACAGGCCAAGCTTCTCAGTCGACTGCGGCTGCTGGCAGAAACCCACCCAACATACAGTAGAGCCCAAGTGCTTACAAAGAACACACAGCACTTTCTCGTCTTTTCTGTTTTTACGTTTGCATTTTCCCTTTTCTTTCTTCCCCTTGTTCTCCTTCTGTCAATATCACAAGAGAACAAGCGCTGGAAAACAGAACAGAGTTGTTTTTGAAAGTCCAGAGCTGCAAATGGCCCAAAACGTTCTTTGTGAATGGGTGGGGTGAAGGATGGCCGAGAATGCAGATTTGAATTTAGCAGCTGATAATATGATGCACTGAACAATTTAATCATGCTGGTGTGATTGTATCAAATATCAAATCAAATCCACTTGCCCCCCCCCCTCAAAGTAGTTTCAAAGAAGCCAAAGCAGCCAGGGTCAACTGTTGCTAGTCTATGAAATCAATCTAATCATTTTTACTTTAACAACATTATGATGATTGTTTTGAATGTTGTACTAGAATAAGATATAAAATATGTGATATAAATGTTATCTAAAATGCAAAGGAGTACTAAAACTACTAAAACTGAAATAAAAATAAAGTTAAATAGATACATTTAAAGAATAAAACAATAATAAAACTGACAAAAGCACAAAATTAAAATTAACGTGAAAACTGCAAATATAAAAATACAAGCTAATTTAAAATATTGATAAATATTCTAATTATACATAATACTAAAATAACATTGCATTAAATGGGCCTGTTTTAAAGATTACATCAAATACTAAACAATATCACAAAAGCCATGAGGTTTAAACACTGCACAATGTGTGACTGTGGGTGCATTTTAAACAGATAAGTGATGGTAAAAGGAGGGTAATGTTGTTTCAGAATTCAGTATTTTGATTTTAATTTTACATTGCTGTGCTATAAATGTAGCACTACTACAGTTACAGTTTGGGTAACAGTCGTGGCCATCTTTATGAAAACTCTCCCCTCTTACCTTACATAACCGGACCAGACATCTCCCCAATGGCCCCCGAAGCCCACAACCCCGGACACCAATGTGCACCGCTGTTAAATAAGCCGAGCCCTCCCAAAAGCAGAGAAAAACTGTCTGCTGCCTTTCCTTCCAAATGCGTAATAACTCACAGGCCAAGCTTCTCAGTCGACTGCGGCTGCTGGCAGAAACCCACCCAACATACAGTAGAGCCCAAGTGCTTACAAAGAACACACAGCACTTTCTCGTCTTTTCTGTTTTTACGTTTGCATTTTCCCTTTTCTTTCTTCCCCTTGTTCTCCTTCTGTCAATATCACAAGAGAACAAGCGCTGGAAAACAGAACAAAGTTGTTTTTGAAAGACCAGAGCTGCAAATGGCCCAAAACGTTCTTTGTGAATGGGTGGGGTGAAGGATGGCCAAGGGCTTGTGGAGTTAGTACAGCGCCAAACACTTGGCCAGGTGGAGTGGGATAAAGGATTGCCATTGCTACCACTGGCCTTTTGTGTGGGGGACCGGGGTCAATGGGTTGCAGTAATCACGCTTAGCGAGGGTGTACTGGGCCGGCAGATCTGCAGTGCCGCTGATCCGTGACTGTTCCTTAAACTGAGTCCTCGGGGAGTGCAGTGGCGGCTGAGCATGGTGCACCACTGTTTTGAAGTCAAATAGACTCGAACAAATTGCATCCTGACCGACTACACTCTGACACTTTCTTCACATGTTCAAGCAGTGGTGAACCAGAAAATGCAAGTGCAATTAACAGATGTGCATGGCACACACACGCAAGACACAAGCAGACCTTCGTGAACACGTACGCATGCAGACACAGATACCAGACAGAGCCTTGGGAATGGACGCCACTGTTATGTTTGATACTTTTATGACATTAAAGGACAAAAACATTTAACTAGTGAACTGTTCAGCTGCATCAGGTCTGACAAACTCTATACCTGAATCTGAACCTGAAAGCTGAATACAAGTAAAGTGAGTCGCTTTTAGACATTTATCTCAATACTTTACATGTACTCACCCTAATTACACACGAGTCAATGGCTGAACTCAAACTGAATACATTCAAGGGACTGTCCATAAGTCACTGAATCACAAAAAATATTAAGCAGCACAACTGTTTTCAACATTGATTCAAATATAAAAATGTTTCTTGAGCCCCAAATCAGCATATTAGAATGATTTCTGATGGATCAAGTGACAGAGAAAGCCGGGAGTAATGTTGCTGAAAATTCACCCTTGCCATTATAGTAATAAATTAACACATTAGAATGGAAAACCGATATTTTAAATTGTAATAAGCCGCAAAAAAATGACCAACCTTGCATTTATTAGTACTACTACAGTATTTCTAATAACAAAATACATATGTAAATGCCACAATTATTTTTAAATGAATCATTACAAAGAACTGTACAAAAGGATCAAGTTTGTTTGGAAATTTCCAAAAGCAAGACAAACACCACTGATGTTAAATCATAAAAGGATGCAGCCATATGCTGAGGGGGAAAAAGGGGCATGTTCGTATTAGCCAGACAGTGATTTCTGGAAGGAAACTTCCTTTCCATCACTCACAGATGACTTTTGAGGTTGCTGTTCAGTCAAACTGTTTTCTAGCCTATTACAATAACAACAACGACAACAACAAAAACTCTTCCAGTCAGAAGGGAGGGTGAGAGTGAGAGTAATGTTTATGAAAAATCTACAGCTTCTCTTTTATTTGAGCCACATGGACCATTCCAGCAGTTCCAGGCAGAGAGAAAGGCATAAAAACAACATCAAGCCAATAACAGAAAGTCCACTGGCCTGAGCGCCAGCTATTGTGACCATTCACTTACCGTCTCACAGTTTGGTTAGCAAACCGTATGTAAGCCATAAATCGTTACTGCTACTTTCTCTGTATGTGGTCAGGGCATGAGTCAATGATTATTGTTTAATGTAATATAAACCGCTGTGTGTGCGCCAGTGTGCCTGTGTATGTTTGTGTTGTGTGCTTCTCTATCAAACCTGGTCAAAATAATTGGCAAAAAATGTAAGACACAGAGAGTACAGCACACACACATACAGTGTAGCCTCCACAAATACACATTAAAAGGCAATTAACCAAACTGTATTACCTGTGTTTTAATGATATCGTCATCTCGCTGTATCTTCAGTGTATATCCTCGGTTGCAGGTGATAGTACAGCGAGCTCCATTGAAGTATCCAGGACTATTGCACTTCATCTCTGCATTACTGACCATTGGCTTCTGACATTCAATGGCGTCACATGAGTAATGAACGCAACTGAGGGATTACAGAAAGAACTTACATTATGACAGTGTCAAATCAGTTCTACTGTACAATTAGTTTACTTTAACACTCTTGCATTATGAAAGCAAATCTGGGCAACATTGGAAATAAATTAATCAGATTAATCATCGGTTTTTAATTATTGATGATAACAAAACAACACAATAAATAATAAAAATCTAAATAAAAATGCAAAACATGCATCAGAATTTACTCTATAGTAGTCAATCCATATCTTTTCTGCTGTTGCATGATTTTGTTATTTAACAGGAAAACAAATGTATGCAATCTCTCGTACCAAACAAATCATTTATATCACTATAAATGTGTTTAAATTAAAGTTTGTAAGTTTTCTTACTAACAATTGTGAATCATATTTAATGGGTGAAAAACAAAAGCTTTGCTGATGACTGTGAGGATATAGCATGACCAAGAAAAGGCATTTTATTGGTTTTGGTTTAAAGACAGCCCTTTATTATTAATCCTTTTATTGCCATATTTTATGCATCATGTGCTTGTAAAGTGAAGTAAACTGATTTATTAAATAACATTGTGCAATAGGGGATTAAATAAATGTGTCATCAACATATCTTCAAAACTTGTCACTACTGCAATAGACATCATAACAAGACACACACACACACACACACACACACACACACACACACACACACA
>NW_015552570.1:911372-916553 GCF_001515605.1 Sinocyclocheilus anshuiensis
ACAGACAGACACACACACACACACACACACACACACACACACACACACACACACACACACACACACACAAATTCAAATAGTATAATTACAGATCTAAGACCACATCTAAGCACAGTGGACTGGCAAAACGTTTAGTCTCTACACTGACATGAGGAGAGCAATGCTAGATTTATTTCCTCACCTTTGACCCATGGGGTTATAGATTTCATTGCTCTGGCATCCGCTGATAGTGATGGGGTCAAAATATTGAAAGGAGCGCAGCCCAACACCTGAGATGGCCACCAGAGGAGAGCTGAAGCTCACTATAATGGCTTTTGTCCGGTAGAAAGCCACGCTCAGGTCATGACTCACAGGAATCACCAGTGGATTGTTCCGGCAGCTCAGCCTCCAGTCCCCTACAACCATCCAGCCGTCGCCAAATATACAGCACAAAAATCACCTTCCACACAGTAAAAGGTGTGTTTGAAATGTTATTGAGATTGGGGTGAGACTGACCGAGAGGGTGGGTTTGCTCCTTAGTGTCCACCAGCTGAATAGTAATGTTGTGTTGTCTCTGGTCGATGTCGGCTGTTCCGTCTGCAGCCAGGTGGATAATGACCGCGGCAGCCACCATAGGATGGGCGTAATAGGCCTTTTGGGAGACCAAAAAAAAAAAAAAAAACTCACTGACAGTCAGTTCTATCATTGCTAATTGTGACTTTACCAAGTAACATGTACTCCTGGATCAAAATCTTGTATTGATCAAACACAGCAACAAACTTATTTTTAACCCCAATCTTAGTCCTAACCGTTAACTACTCTAAAATTTTGAGGGAATTTTAGAGGGTTCTAGACCTATTGTCCAGTGTAGTTCCCCTGACTCAACCAGGTATTTGTGATTACTGGAGTTTATAGAAATTGTCCTTACAAAGAGTATTCAACCAGAAAAATGTATATTCACTATAGAAATATCCAATTTCAAATTTGAAAATTGTCTAAAGTTCATACGTTTCCCATGACTATTGGAAACCTGTAGATTGATAAGAAAGCTGTTTCAATTTAAATTAGTTTATAAGAATGTTGTTTCAGGAATATGTACTACTTGGTGAAGTCACATGATCATGTTTATGCACCTGATGTTACATGACATCAATATGTTCAACTGAAACCAAAAAAAGACATTAGCATGGTTAGCCATCTCTTACCTTCAACCAATATTGTGAAATCCAGCTGTGCTGCTGAGACTCCTCACAGGGAAACCAAGCGTACTGAGACACGCCATGTGACAGGTCAAACACCTTTGACTGACAGCTCTGAGCAAACAAACAGAAGAGATATTTACTGTTTTTCTCTTCCTTAGACTCATTGAATGTGGCCAATAAAATTGTGTCGAGTGTGTGTGTATATATGAAGAGTTCAGATGCAAAAGCCTCTAAGTGCCATCTGAAATTTTCTTCTAAAATGAGCATTTTTCTCAGGCTCTTATGTGTAGGTTCAGTAAGCCACACCACTTTATTGGCAATGAACAGGTTCTTTTCTTTGCCATATTTTTAAAGAAACCTCTACATTTATTTAGCAAGGATGTGTCAAATTGATTTGAATTGATTGAATTGATTTTAATTGATTGAATTAGCCTTACAAGTGGCCAGGTTAAAGCCAGTGAAATCCGGGTGAACAGGGTGAACTGACCTACTACTCTCTTGAGAGCAAACCGCAATGAGACCAAAACTGGCCTGAACTCTAGCGACCGCTGAGTTACAGAATTGCTCCCATGAAGACATTTGACTCTCTGTGTGAGAGTGAAGTTTACCAATCATAAAAGTTGGGGTTCTGACTTTAAGGGCAGCTTAGGACATTTTAATCATCAAAAAAAGCTCAAAATGACCTTTTTTTTTTTTTTTCAGGGCAGAGTGAAGAAAATACTTAATTAAATAAACACATAGTGCTTTTCTGAGCAGATTTTTATTTATTGACTTTTTATTTATTATTTATTTGTATTTTTCCTAATTTCCATCAAGTCCCTATTTAGATGGAAAATTCACCCAGTTTTCAAGTAAAAGCCTCTTTCTAATAGACCATTTTAAATAAATGCTGATCTAAATGCCTTTCTTAGTGGTATTTTAACTGAACAGCTAACTCCAAGTCCAAGTCTTCTAAACTCTTCGCCCTTGTTTCACGGTGAATTGCATCGAGTGTATTTCATTTCACTGTAGAATAATGTGAGAACCTCACTGAACCCCCTGAACCCAACTGTGGGGAGACAGTGTTGCAACGCTAGGTGACACTGGAGAGCTGCACGCTTCCTCACAGAGTGAACGGCACTAATTATGTGTTCAATGTTTGTGTATGTGTAACAGCAGCGGGAGCAGATCAGGGCAGCAGTCTCCTATCCCTGCACAATAGACGTCCCCAGGATTTTTGGGGTGGTATGCAGAGGGTATTTTCTGCGCGGTCAGCAGTACAGGTGTGCCGCTAACTCTCTGGCCTTTACGCTGACCTAATTTCCCCTTCAAACATTTATCTCTCCATTTAACATCCATTCAAGTTGAGCTTCAGGGTGCTTCAAAGTTCAAGTTTTTCAAATGAATTTGAACTTCTACAAATGTAATGCAAAAGTAAAAGTACTATAGATAAGATGTTTTCTGTAATTAAGTTCTCATTTGCCTTATTAAAATGAGTTACTATGAGTTTATTACAATGAAATCATTTTTTGTACCTTATTAGCATGTGTGTGTGGGTGTAAATGATCCTAAAATATCACTGATCGAGATATAGCTTTTTAATGTTTTGAATTTGTTGTTATTATTATTCTGTTTTCATTTTAATTGACGTTTTAGTTATGTTGTGTGTTTTTGTAAGTTTTATTAGTTTTTTATTATTTTTAATATGTCCATATAGATTTTATTTCAGTTTTTACTTTTAGTTATTTCAAGTTAAACTAAATAAAAATGATAAATGCTACCCTGGCTACTAGTATTTCAGGTAATGTTTTTTTTTTTTCAAGTAATTAACGTGTTTTTATGGTTTTAGTTACTAAAATGACAAAATAGTATATATGTAAGTATTATAGTTAGATATTAGTTTTTTTTTTTTACTTGGAAATTGGTTATAACATTAAATAAAAGGATAAAATACAAATATTTTTGTGATTTTCATGTAAATTGCACATTTGGATATTTTTTATGGAAAGAAATTCAACATGCTCATAAACAATGACTTTTGCAGTGCAGTAAAATGTATAACAGTTCATTCTTGGCCAGTAATAGTTTTTTTTTTTTTTTTGAATTGAAAACATTTCAGCAGTTGTTCTTACATTTCACATGTACATAATCTTTCTGGACGGAAATGAATTTGTCTCTCGAAGTGGAATCATCTTACAGTTCACAGATCTAGAGGTGATGTAATATTACATGAATTAGACTAAGAGACCGGCAATTCACTTCATTCACTACTCTAAGACAGCTCTGCAGGGAGAGAGCTGACTGGAGCAGGGGGATTCATAACATCTTTTTCATCTCTAAATGCCTTATAAAATTTGAATGAAACCATTACAAAATTAGCCGCAAAACTAGAGAATTCTGATGTAATGCTTAAAAGAGACTTAGAAAGGGAGTATGGGGTGAAAAAATCTCATGAGATTCCTCTCTCTCACGCGCTTTATCGCGCTCTCTCAGCACGCCACAGTAACCTCAGTGACACCGTTCCCTCCATTGAGTCAAGTACACTACTGTACGCAGCCTGTCCTGCAACTCCGTTGGCCGCTGTACCACACAATAAGAGAAGAAGCAATTAGTCATTCTGATACGTTGCTAACATTGATCACCAACTGAAACACTTTAGCCGTTTCCAACTTGAACGAGGCCTTGATTTACATTCATATAAAATACTTGCAAAGAGAAACTCCACACAAAGGTGTATTGGCAAGACTATTCAAAGTCATCGTAACCTATGTGCCACCATTTCCCATTACGAGCCACAATACGCATTTTCTAGCAACAATGAGGTTCAAGCTCAACTGTGAAAAATGGCCATTTCTCAGTGCCATAAATCCTTAGGTTGCGCACAGCGTGATAGGAATAGTTTTGTGACATGATTAATTCAGGAGCTTGCACGATTTCGGGCGCAAGAGACTCGCGCTCCACAAACATCACGAGAGCGGGGAGAGGAGGAGGAGAAGTGGCCAATAAAACTGTAAAATTACAAATGTATCATGTTGAAATATCCAGGGAGTAAAACAACAGTTTTTTTAGACATCCCTCAGAAAGACCCAATTCTTCACTACTTCCATGTGTGAAGGGTTAGAGCAGGGTCTCAAATCTCTCCTTAACAAAATCTGCTTCTCAGCCGTTTATTGCGAAAAACTTAATCGTCGATATAAACATCATATTTTAGATCTGAGATTTTTCTAAAAAGAGCCACTTGTACCTAAAAAATTTGAAATGTTGCCTCGGTAACTAACTGAAAAAAAGTTGAAGCACAAAAATGACTAAACCTGAAATAAATATAAATGAACCTTAAATATAAAAAACTGATAAAAAACCTAAGAAAATTACTAAATATTAAACTCAAATAAAACCAACAAAAATGACAATAGTATAAAAATAATACTAAAATAACACTTACATGATGTCATGAACTTTTCATGGGGTCTTCAACACATCCTACACAACGTATATGCAGATGTGCTGGTATGCTTGTAAAAGTGCTCACCTTTGTCACTGCAGGATATCCAACAGCCACCTCCGCTGGACAGTGTATCTTCTCCTCATTGGACACCTCCACCGCAGTGGCCCACTGATCCAGGAAGCCACTCGGAGTATAGAGACCACAGTCCCTTACGCTCACCTCCCGCTCAAAGTCCTCACACACACCATCACCATCGTAGAAGTAACATAAGCTGGGCTCATCTTCAGAGGAGAGAGGTAGAGATGAACGGGTATGAGAGCAGTATTGAACCACTGCACCAAAAGCCCATTTCAAGTGCTGAGATCAGCAGACTGTTTGAGCTGGAAGCAGTTATTAATGTCCTTAACTTTATTTCAGCGGTTCTTGGACAGTTTAAGGTGGCGGACGATTTCAGTAGTGAAACAATGGCAGACCACCTAAAACACTCTACCCATCAACCTTAAAGCAATTATCTATAATACATACATATATATATATATATATATATATATATACACACACACACACATGTCTGTG
>NW_015552570.1:917084-937287 GCF_001515605.1 Sinocyclocheilus anshuiensis
TCCCCATGAGTCTGTGTGTATTCAGGTTTAAGTCCTCACCAGAATAGAAAAACAGACACACACACACACACACACACATATGCATACATATTGTTTTCTGTCTTGATTATATTATAATTATATAATAAGCTAATTTGAATATTTGCTAAATAAATTAGGAATAATATAAAAATAAAACAGGAGTCAGACATTTTACTTATTAGTATTAGAAAAAAAAGCTGATATTTAATTTAGCTGAGTACAGAACATTCTGTTTAGTTTGTAATACAGTAAATGTCGTTTAGAGCACTCATTGTTTTACTTGGCATTACTTCAGTGTTAATACATGGCCTTTTTTTTTACTGACTTTCAAACAAGGACAGTCATAAATCAACATTCATGATGACAGATTGATTATCTTTTGTGAATGTACTTCATGTATCAGCAGCCCAGACGCATTTCTAGCAAATTGATCACGTCAATTAAAATCCCACTACCATTATCAGATGAAGGACTTAATAAGAGGTCTAGCCTTTTAAAATGTCGATTTGTGTTGTTTGTTCTTTGTTTTGTGCCTTGATGTGTCCCGTTCCTGTCTTTGCCCAGGCCCTGAGGTGTCAGCAAAATCTGAACGCGTATAGCTGACACTAAGGGAACACGCTTTGAATTGCAACGTTCTGTCACCTGTTCAGTCCAGCCATCCTGGTAATCAACAGAAACGAGGTGTCAATCATTGCAAACAGCAGTCAGGAAACAAGTTTGCAATATGTGCACTTATCAAATCGAACACTCTTTCCCTGGCAAGCTACAAAACAATATTAACAAGGACAGACTATGTAAAGTTATAGGCATCCTCAGGCGCACAGCAGCCGCAGTACATCATTCAGAGGAAGCTACTATGTATAAAGGGCAGCAGGATCCATGCTGCACCTTGTCACATCACTTCCTAAAAAAGCACAGGAAGTGTTTTATTAATACTGTGTTACCGTGTACGGTTCGCGTGACACATTCAAAACAGAGCGCTGGAAAATATCAAGAAGCGCAGGGTTGACGTAACCGTAGATCTTTGCCCTTTTGTTCAACATAAATGTAAGTTGCACAAAAAACACTAAGCTGAGATAAGACATTTTATTTCTGTCACGTGTTATGCTGTTTTGGACAAAGTAACCGACCGAAAATTGAGACGTTGTTGAAAGTGACAGTAAGCTCCAACTTTCCACACACTAATGTAGCATAAGTAGAATGTGCCAAATGTCTGTGACTATTATTTAAAGGAATATTTAAATAGTTCTGCCAAAAGTTTATATTTCTCAGTGCTAATTTTCATTTTTGGGTGAACTAACCCTTTAACATGTCTGTTGCAAAAAAATCTATATAATTTTCAATTGTGCTGATAAAAACAGCAGACCTGCTTATGCGATATTGCTTAACTCTTACAAATAAAGGTTCTTTACTGGCATTGATGGCTCCATGGAGAGCCTTTAACATCCATGGAAACCTTCCATTGCACTAACGGTTCTTTGCAGTGAAGAATGTTTCTTTAGATTATTAAAATATTCTTCACAAGAAAAAAAAACAAAGAAAACGTTTTTTTTTTTTTTTAAGAACTATTCACTTAAGAATAGTTACTATTCCAACTATTCCAAAATGGTTCTTCTATGGTACTGCTGTGAAAACCCCCTTTTGAATGCTTTGAATAAATGTTTGAATTTATTATATCATACAAAATAAATACAATACAAAAACTCATACAAGGGTATTTTTTCCACATATCTTGATTTTTGAGGACACTGTGATAGGCTACATCGTGTAATTAAAGTGTGCACTGTCAAGGCACTGTTAGAAAAAGCTACATTTAGAAAAAGATTCATTCATGATTTCTCTATGACATTTATTGTTTTTACTCTCTTTTTAGCATTTTTGATGTAAATTACTAATTTTCATTTTTGTGTGAACTGTTCCTTTAAGGCAGTGAAGGATGAACTCATTGAACCTACTCCAAAAAAAAAAAAAAAAAGCGGAACTGCCAATTAAGCACTGTCGTGTACTAGTGCAACCTCAGACTTCCAGAGGGGTCCTAGAGGTCAGACAAGACTTCAGCTAGATGAATGTTGGCTACATTCAACAGCGAACTTCAAAAAGCCCTTCTTATCTGTTCTTCTTTGCTGCCTCCTTTTCTTCTCTCTGTCTTTTTTACTTTACTCCAGCTTTCCGTCCACATGTTTAGAAGAAAAGGGGATTGTTGCATTACTGCTAACAGGAAGAAGTGCCACAAAGGGTTGCTAGTGCTCATTAGGCAGATCTTAGAGCTCTACAGCAAAGAGTAAAGTCTTTTGTGAGGGGACTTAAATGTCTGTAAGAGGGTCCAATTATGCGGCCAATTGTTTTGACAGAACTGATTAGCTCACAACTTAAAGCACCCCATTAACATCACAACCAGCTAACAAGTTTTGTGCTATAAAGGAATAGTACAACAGTACTTTCTTGGTCTTTCAGACATTGTCAGTGTAGGACACCGTGTGACACTGATGACAGGCTGAAGCCATGAGATTGATGGCTGGGCAACCAGGCAGAACTGACATCAATGGAGCGCTGAGAAGTAATGTGCAATACAGCTAAATGCTGCTGGAGCAAAACATCAATCAAACTGATGCTACACTTTATATACCTTTAGTTTAATGTACTTTCTTGTTAAAAAAGCACTAAAAATAAGCATTTAAAAACATTTTCAACCCAAAATGAAAATTCTGTCATTATTTATTCACTCTCATGTCATTCCAAACACATATGCTTGTATTATTTTTATAATATTTATTGTATAATTTTATATGTACAGTATATTTTCACTAGGGCTGCACGATTAATCGCATGCGATATTTAACGCGCATCTTATCAGTAAAGCCGGTTCTGTAATCAGCGGTAAATCTCCATCATCTGCGTGCTTTCACATTGAGCAGCATTAACTACACAGAGCCGTTGTTCACTGATGAGAAGCGCAAAAAATCGCGCGAATATGAACGTGGTTTAGCGCAGCTCGTCAGTGAACAACGGCTCTGTGTAGTTAATGCTGCTCAATGTGAAAGCCCGCAGGTGATGGAGATTTACCGCTGATTACAGAACCGGCTTTCTGACAAGATGCGCGTTAAATATCGCATGCGATTAATCGTGCAGCCCTAATTTTCACCTTACACAAGTGTGTCATTGTATGGAAAAGAGCTGCATAATGATTCTTTAATGTCTATGTTTTCATATAATGCCTGGCCATGTCTGCCAAGCAAAAAAATAAAAAATAAAAAAGCTTGAAGAACCATAATACTACTGCACTGTATTTCAAGTTGTCTGAAGTCATACAATAGCTTTGTGGGAGAAGCAGGCACAAACTGGTCACTATGAACCGTCGCAAATTCGACCTTTGTTTTCCTTTAGGAAAAATAATATATATGTGACCCTGGACCACAAAACCAGTCGTAAGGGTCAATTTTTTTCCAAATTGAGATTTATACATCATCTGAAAGCTGAATAAATACGCTCTACATTGATGTATGATTTGTTAGGATAGGACAATATTTGGCCGAGATACAATTATTTGAAAATCTGGAATCTGAGGGTGCAAAAAATCCAAATATTGAGAAAATCACCTTTAAAGTTGTCCAAATGAAGTTCTTAGCAATGCATATTACTAATCAAAAATTAAGTTTTAATACATTTACAGTAGGAAATTTACAAAATATCTTCATGGAACATGATCATTACTCAATATCTTAATGATTTTTGTCATAAAAGAAAAATCTATAATTTTGACCCATACAATGTATTTTTGGCTATTGCTATAAATATACCCCAGCGACTTAAGACTGGTTTTGTGCTCCAGGGTCACATACACGAGTTGGAATGACAAGAGGCTAAATAAAGACTTAATTTATGTTTGAACTATTCTTTTAATATTTCTAGCTATAGGTGACGATCACATACCAACACAGTTGAACAACAGCTCTTTCTTGCACTGGTTTGAGCAGCCATCTCCATTAGCGAAGTTCATGTCATCACATTGCTCTCCAAGATATCTGAAAGGCATACAGACATAAGTCATTAAAATAGTTCAATCACACAAGTAACCTTACTGCCACAAAGCTGTTTTAAATAAATAAAAAATGAACCTTTAGTCAGTCATGGTTCAAAACAGCTGTTACCAGAATAAGCAGAAATAAAGCAAGGTATATACTTTTCCA
Source organism: Sinocyclocheilus anshuiensis (assembly GCF_001515605.1). Lineage (NCBI taxonomy): Eukaryota > Metazoa > Chordata > Actinopteri > Cypriniformes > Cyprinidae > Sinocyclocheilus > Sinocyclocheilus anshuiensis. Next base: position 921,293 of record NW_015552570.1, read on the forward strand.
ATCAGTTAATGGAAATCTGCTCATTGAAGACAAAGATACAGCTTCTGTAAACAATCTTACACAAACAACTCAATTCAATGAGCCATTCTGTTAATCATGTTTATTTCAGATTGTTTTATTCACAATACGTTACCTATTTTCTAGGGATCTAACGATGCATCTCGAGCTGGTTGAAAATCGACGCAAATACGTCATGATTCAAATCGGTTGAGATGTTAAATGAATCGCGACAGTTTATATAAATGTATTTCTGAGAAACTGACTGTCTTTAGGAAAGTTTAGATGGTATTTTCTTTCCTTCTCTGTATAATGCATATTAAAGTAGCAGCGCTGCTTTGTTTACAGCAGCAACCAAGGAAACGCTGTATCGCTGCTGTTCCATAAGCGCCACCTGCTGTCAGAGATTGAATTTGCATCTCAATCAGCCCGTCTGCTGCTGTTGATTCCTTCAGATGTTTTACTGTATAGTTTCACAAAGCTAAAAGCAGACCATTCTGCTTTTATATTCTGCAATCGAAATTATACAATCTAATTTAGATTAAAAACTGCTCATGCTTGGATCAAGATTAAAATACAGTTGTTGCCTCTAATTTTAAATGGAAAGAGCACAGGCAAAGCCTTAGTTTGTTTATATGAAGAGATTTATTTTATTTGTATTATTTATTTATGTATTTGATTTGGAGTTTGTTTTAAATTTTTAATTTAGTTATGTTATTCTACATATATTCAATTCACAAAGAAATGTGCAGCATTTTGTCCAAGCAGTATAAAAGGACACCTTTTCATTTATAATTTTTTATATTATAATATTAATATATTAATATATTAATACATGAGAAAATCATATCATGAAATCAGTATTGTGAATCACATCGCATTGTGAATTGAGTGAATCATTAAATCCCTACTATTTTCATAACATGGCTATAATCATTGTCACCCACAGTGGTTGCAGTAAACCACAAGGATATGTAAATTTTTCATTTCCATTAGATTTATAGTGAATGCAGTGAAAGTTTAGAGAATGAATTCACTTTTGGATGAGTCCATCTCCACAGTAGGGTGAGCCCAGCTGGTGAGAGAGAGGAGGAGATGGTTCACTCTCCGCTCTTCTAGACACTGTCAGCACGTGGTAGGTGTACGTCTCATCAGGCTTTAAGTCCCTGGAACACATAAACAAGGGCTATTAGTATGTTTTTAAACTTTTATGCAGGATGTAAATTATGGGGTGGTTTAGAGAAACCCAACCCCCCAATGCTTGCACTCCTAAAACTGTAGTCAATTAAAAGGTTGTGGGTCTTTACCATTCAAAAGTTTGAGGTCAATGAGAACATATTTACACAGCAAGGACACATTAAATTACCCAAAGTTAAAGTAAAAATGTATAATGTAAAAAAAAGATAAAAACAAAGAAAAAAAATGTTGTTGTTTAGAACTTTCTATTAATCAAAGAGTCCTGAAAAAAAAAGGTTTCCATAAAAAAATTATATAAAAAAATAAATAAAATAAAAGAGAAACAGCACAACTGTTTTCGACATTAATGATAATAATAATACATTTAATAAAACATTTCTAAATGTTTCTTTAAAAAATGCAGCCTTGGTGAGCATAAGAGACTTATGATAAGAAAAAAAAAATCTTACCAACCCCCGAAACTTTGTAATGGTAGGGTACATATGTTTCAATAGGGTTTTCAAATGTTTTATTAGAGATAAAAGTTTGATCACAAGTTAGAGTACTGCCGCCAAACAGACAACGGTGAACAGATATATTGCTCATATGCTTTCCATTAGTACTTCAACAAAACATGACAAGAACTGTCATCATTTATCGCTTTATTATATATTAGCACTTTATTATAGAACTGCTTTAGATCTGCACCTGTTCCCGACTTGAGATGAATGTGCACTTTTCTATGTTATATCCATATATCAAACATATATCACGAAAACCTTAGTATAAAGAAAAGACTTCATACCTTTAAAAGCAATCTGCTTACCTCTACCTACATTAACACTCTTTAAATATTTACAACTGAGAGATGGAAAATTGCTTCGGAGTGAGTGTTTATGAGACATTTGTAGTGTTTGCCATTATATAAGACGATAACCACTCAGTGCATTTAATTTAAGGGATTTTGTGCGAAACAAACGGTCCCCTTTCATCGTCAAGCACCAACAATTAGATGCTAAGAAAGGATTGCTATTGTAATGTGACTCTACGTAGAGTACAAAGCGTGCTGTACGCACTCTGAGCTCTCGGCACTCGTCATGACTGTAATACAATCCTTCAGGTACACGAAGCACAAGACTCAGCAAAGTAAAGCTCTAGTCATCATCTGTGCCGGGATCAGGCCTCTAAGCTCAGCATAAGACCACCCAAATGACCCAAGACCCCCTCGTCCCATAAAACGCATTTCCGCTCTCATTCTATTTATCTTCACCTCACAATGAAATGCCACGAATAGAGAGACGGAGAATGGAGGTGGAGGGAGCGCAGGATCAGTCGGGGAGGCAGAGGGGGAGGTACGGCAGGCACTTTTCTCTCGGACAATACGCCCATCTGTCTGTGTTACTAGTCCTTAACTCCACTTCTTTCTTAAAAAAGATAAATAAATAAAATATCTTTCTGTTATTGATCCAGCCGCTTATGGGGCTCGGGTTAACGAAAACATTTTAATCACGACTCAGATCAACCCTTTAACCTCTGTCTGCACAAACTTGGAGGGATCGCGCAGTGTGCGGAAAGCCTCACAGCTGGTTCAGGTATACTTGACTCAATCAGCTCCACCATGAGGCTCTAAAACCCCACAAGATCCTCCAGCTGCAGACTTCCCAAACAGTCAAATATGGGTCAGAGAGCCTCAGTGGTGTGAGAACCGCCGAGTGCCAGAGGACACTTCGCTAGAACTGCACGCGGAGTCTGAGCCAACCCCCAAAGGCAAGAGCTGGAAGATCTTGGCCCGCAATGTGGTCTTGTGGCTGTGTTTTTCTAAGACATGTTTGTTGTGGAGAGGCAGAGCAAAGCTAAAAGAGTACTGCTGCTATCCTTAACAGCCACAGTGACTCCTGAGGTAGACCGTTGGCTTGGCTTCCACAACGAGGAAAGGATATTTTGCCCGTTGAATCGACTAAGTATCAATTTAGCCATCAATGTCTTGTGGCTACATTACGAATTTGCGGCGAGGCTGTTTGTTTGTGAAATCATAATAATTTATTGGAGCTTTTGAGCAATACTAAAAACACTCAGAGATGATCATTCTTAAAAATAAACCCGCTGATATAAAACTTTTTATAAGTCAGCCTGCATACAAAGACACAGTACAAGAAGACAACATTCAAATGAAATTCCATAGTCGCATACGAGTAATAATTCGTAGAAACCCTGGAGCTCAAACGTTGCGATGTGCCACAGCACCTTCCTGTCTTCGTGTTTTCGGATGACAACAACGTTTTTCGAGCCTCTGTGTTGGAATTTGTGGTAGCTCATGACATCATCACTATTCCCGTGAGGGATACCCTGCAGTAGTGTGGGAAAACATCGCAGCTCTTAAGTCAATAGGGTGGGAGCGTGCAGCACTGACAATGTTCAGGAAGCACACGGCTAGTTAAGCAAGACGGTAACCAGACACTAAAGCAGCTAAAATCTCTGGGCATAAATATGACCGGTTTCACTTCCTGAAATCATAATGGGTTGGTTTCTATCAACACTTGTAGGTTTTCATCTCTCCAGAGTTGAAGTATCTTTACAGTATCTTTTCTTTCCCAAATTACCATATAGGTTAATGATTTATAAGGGGCCATTCACACAGACTGTATTTTTGCATTAAAAAAGACAATTTTGAATTAATTTCTTTTTTAAAGTTCAACTTATTTTAACGAGTGCTGTGTTTTTAGAATGCCTTGTCATACACAAGATGTTGCAAAAGACACAAACATTTTAAGAATTAATTTTAATGACTTTAAAAATGTGGTGTAATCAAGTAATATAAATCAATATATATATAGGCTATATATATATATTTTTTTTTTATTTTTATTATTTTTTTTTTTTTGCAAATATTAATGATTAAATAATAGATATTTAATTTTGGGGGAGGTCACCCCACATTACATCTTACAACCTGAACTAACCACAAATTATTTGATATTTTAAAAGCCTTGACACACAGTCATGAGGGTCAGCAGGGTTCCTCTCTATGATGTAATTTCCTTTTTTTTTTTTTTTTGTGTGCAATGTGGTCTGCACTTAAATGCAGCTGGACTTTGAAACAAACTAGCAGAAGAGTGAGATATACAAGTCTGTCTTTTCTGTTGCTTGTAATTGAGCTCTATAGAGGAGCACACTCATCCTCCTTAGTTTTTTTGAAGGTACTCCTCTCTTTCAGCCCAGATGTTGGAAAAATCATATTATAGTATTCGCTGTCTACCTTCAAAAGAAATCAAAGAGATGCATCTCATAATGCCAAGCCCTCTGTGCAGCTGTTCGCTGCTTGAAGTGTTTAGGAGGAGAGTGATGATCTAAAAACTTAATTACTTCAAAGGAGTGGAAATAATTTGTCATTTAAAATCAAAATCAGATTTCATATGGCTAAATAAAACAACAACACAACCTCAATCATATAATTTACCGAACCACAGATGTTTGGTCAGACCGCAACTCAACCCAAGAGATCCATCAAGTGGTGCTTACTATACGCAATATGAATGAAAGAGAAACACGCCGCTGGAATCCATGACAGCTCTGGAGGAAAATGTGAAATTCTTGCAATGTTGACCTTCAAGTAGGTAATACGTAATCTCTTCAGATTACTACAGGAAAACAAAGAGACACTGCACAAACACAGATGTCTAACCCAGAATGTCTTGCTTGTGAATGGATACTATTCTGAAGTCATGAATCATGCATGTTTTTCACAGCTTTAAAGCAATTATTCATCAAAGAATTATCCACACATACATACTGCACATTTTCCCTCGTGTCATTAAAAAAAGTGATGGAAATATGGAAAAATGAAAGATTCTGCAAAAAAAAAAAAAAATCTGAGTAAAGAATGCTCAGAAAGTTCACATTTTGCATTTTACAAACAAAAACAGCAGCATATGGGTTTGGAACAGCATGTAGGTGAGTAATTAATCACAACATTTTAATTTTTGGGGTGAACTACAGCTTAAAATGCACAAGACAAAGCTAAATTTGCATATCTTGTGCATGTTTACAACACACAGCACTGATTTGTGGGTTGAGTGTATTCTTTTACAACACGTTGTCTTGTTGGCCTGTGACATAATCATATTGATAAATCTGCAAATGAAAACAGGGGTGTGTAAAGCAGTATGGAGGTTCTCAGAGGCCATGCTGCTTAATCACTCTCTATACTGTAGCAGCAGTGATCTATAGCGGCTGTTCTTTGGCTGAGATCCGATATTATAGCACATTCCCCTGCTACACTGAAGAGCTCTCATTAGGAAGCCTGCCTCTTTTAGCCAGACACCAATTTGATTGGGGCTGCTTTCACTGGTCACAATGAGTGATTGCCTGCCTCTATTGGAGCTGAACTAGGCTTGCACCTGGAGGATGAAATGGCCATGTAATTTTGCGCCACTCTGGAGCTGACAAAACATTTTATGGCCCTTGTTTTCCTGGATGATATGAAAATGATCTCTAGCTAATTGTCATAAAGCGATGAAGGATCAGGAAAGGCCACCCACATTGAGGACTGAAAGGGAGAAGAAGTGAGAAAAACAGAAAACAATAACAATAGGACAAAATAACTGACAAGAATCATGCCTGCAATACTTTTCATTTCAGGTAGTAAACTGTTCTAATCTCATCAAATGATTCCTGGTAATTTAGTAACATTTCCTAGGAGTCTCTGAGAAACAACTCCATACCTATAACTATAATTACAGCTTATAGCTTAACTTTTTATATATTTTTATATAGTAACTTTTACTTGCCCTGTCCTCATTTTTCACTTGCTCCACTACAAAATAAATAAATAATATATAGACATTCACATTTATAATGTTACAACATATTTGTATTTTAAATATTCAAAGAATATTTCATTTTAAATATCATGTTAGAATGATATTAGCATATGAGAATAATTTTGAAGGATAATGTGAAACTAAATTGTAATATCATTATAAATGATTCACTTGTAATACTATTTAAATGATTCAATAATAAGAATAGTAATAATATTTCACAACATTAGTGTTTTTACTATAGGCTATTTTTATCAAATCAAAGCAATCAAAAACTCCAAAACTTCTTTCCCAAAACTCCAAAAATTATATCAATTTAACAGTATTACATTTATATTGTAGTTTATGATTTGTACAGATTTTTATTCTGATTTATATACTATTTTATATTTTAATTATACACCTCTCTTTCCATATTATTGTGGAAATATGGACTTATTGTTGTTCATACTGAATCCAACTACTGCAGTAAATTCCTTTAGACCAGCCTCAGTGCAATAATAAAACAGTACTCAAAAAAGTCTGAGATCTAGAAGTTACTGTAAAATTCCCATGAGCAAGCCTAACTCAAGGAATCGCTTGTGCTGATACTGAATAATGCATTTCCTGGATTTAGCTTTTAGCTGAAGTGCAAGTCTTTCTGAAATATCTTGTATTACTCCTCACAACAGCTTTCTCAACAGCACTTTCGCTCTGCATTTATGAATTTTAGATGCGGGGAGTTTTTCACTGATCCCAGAGCGGTACAAGCCTGCTGATACACTGATACATTTTCTCACCATCTGGTGAATACAGCTGTGCAGCATTAATACATAAAACAAACCTTTTCAATTAAAAAAACACATTATCTGAGCAGATTAAGCTGTTGGCTGGATCTGGATACCTTGCTAACACAACTTGGACTGTGCTACTACAAACTAAACACAGCTTTAATGTATGTTTGGATATGTTAATATAAATACTACTTTAGTTCTGCAAAGAGTTAAGACTTTTTTTAAAGACTTTATTTAAAAATATCTAGATATTTATTTGTTAAGATGAAAAGATCTTCATGTCTTTTCCTAACATACTGCTGCTGCAGCTGTCACTGTATTTACTGGAGTTTCACTTGTCAGCCAACTTTTTGGAAACAAGAAAAGACACCCAAAACAGCCCAGTGTGAGGACAGTGAAGTTCAGCGGGTTCACATTGGGTCTTGTTTATATGCACTGAGTAGATTTTTTGTGAAAGCTAATGTACACATTATTGGCAGCCTGACAACTGAGGTGTGGTCTTGTTCTGTTGGAGGGCCCAGCATTCAGAAGCTCTGGAAAAAAAGTCCAACACAAAAGGAAGCAGACACAATGCCTTCCTACTAAATGACTAAAGTCTTCATTAATGTCTTATTAATAAGAGGCATATTTCCCTGACAGAAAAAAATGGATGCCCAATAGGCCATTTTTACAGATTTTAAAAAGTCAAGTTTCATACTTTAGTTATTCCAAGAAATTATCCCGAAATCATTGTGGAGGTTCACAACTATTGTTTGAAGAATAATAAATGAAAAAAAGGAAACATTGTCAATTAATCTGAAATATCTTTACATGTAAATGTCCTTGCAGACTGCACACAATATACAGCATTGTCTTATTCACGCACACATGACTCTGATGAACTGATTCCTTTTAGTGAATCAAAAACACACAGCACAAGCAGTGTAATCTGATTCACAAACAATTGACTCTTATGAACTGATTATTTGTAGTGAATCAAAAACATATAGCATAAGCTGTGTAGTCCGACTTATAAAAAAAACTCTAATTGAGTCAATCCTTTAACTCAATCATTTAAAAAGACTCACAAACATAGGATTTACCATTTAAATCAGTCTGACAAAACCTTCATAATATTATATTGTTCAAATACATATAAAAAATACTATCTATCTATCTATCTATCTATCTATCTATCTATCTATAATCTATAAAATATTTAGAAATTCAAATGTGTATATATGATGGAAAAACTTATGATTTTTTCATATAACAAAAAGGTTTTTAATACTTTTATTTAACAATAGCCCCTCTATCTATCTAGTTGCAGTCTATCTGTCAGCCTTTCAATCTGACAGTCTGCCTGTTTCTGCTGTTATCAAAGAGGCAGAGGCTCTTCAAACACTCTCCAACTGTTTTGTGGCCACTCAGAATTTGAGTATCCCATGAAGTTAAACTGCCTGGGAACACTTCAGCATGTATCTCTCAGATGGCAACAAGCTGGCTGTGAAATTCTTCAAGCTGACCTGAACCCCCAGCCCAAGGAGTAAAGGATATGTTTGAAGACCTCACGCATAGTACCTAAGAGACATTCGTGCAACGGCAAAGCACATCAACACATGGCAAAAGCTAAAACATCATGAGCCAGTGTTCCTAGAAATGTCTTGAATAGTGTTAGCGCATTCAGTAATTATTTGTTTATGGTGGCAGTCATGATGACACGCAAAAGAAAACTTTTCAGAGCCTCTTTAAGAGTTCATACGTCTAAGTTTTCCAGTACAAATCATTCATAATAGAGGGACAAATATTTCATCCTTACTAGGGGCCGTAACAATACATTGATATGGACCTATACATCAATCAAATGACCAACAATACAATGTATCAATGCAACACCTAAAATAGATATTTTTAAGATTAACTTTTGAACTTTTATTTTTGATGTTAGCCATATTTCCACAGATTGTCCAGTGACTGTTCTACGTATTTCCACCAAGATGTGCATTCTCTTTTAAAATGTACAAGTGCCAGATGATCATGATGCAGCAACCTAGCATTGCTGTTGGCAGCCAAAAAAACACAGACAGTGTATTCCCTCCTGTCAAACTCAAGTCATGGGAAGCACAGAAAACTAAAAGACTTTCCTCACTGTTGTCATTGCTTATCTCATTGAACAAGCCAATGATGAGCTGTCATTAAATGAGTCATGATCTCATGTGCAACATGATTTTTTCCCCATCATTTATTGTTCTGTATCAAAGTGTTTTTGTTGTGAATATCCCGATTTGGATACAGGATTTGCAATTTTCACAGAGTTAAATTACATGTTCATGATATATTTTGGTTGCATTTGTGAGCTTTAATTTAAAAAATGTAACTGGTTGTGTAAAATTGGCAAATACTATTATAATATTGTTATCACAGGCCCCTGAATCTAATCAAATCATAATCGTATCAGTACATGTTTGAGATGCTGTCAAATATCATATATAGGTGTCAGATCCAGGGATATTATCGTTAAAACTAGAACTAAAACTATAAAAACATTTTTGAAATAAAGCTGAAATAAATTAAATATATGAATATTTTAACTTCTTAAAATCTTATAAACTTTTTTTTTCAGTTTCCTATTTGTATTTAGTTTAATACTAACTGGAAATAAAATAAATAAAAACTAAAACGGAAATAAATTAAACCTTAAAAGTAATATTACAAAGAAAACTAATAAAAATAACTAAAGCACACAATAAAATGACAAAAAAATGTACTAAAAGGAAAATGAAAAGTGAAAGTATAAAAATAGCTAATTCAAAAATATGAATAAACACTGTAGTAGTTATAAATAACATATACACCCCTAATCCTTACCTGTCCACATATCTCAGAGTGGGTTCCTGAAGGATCAGCCCATATGGTGAATGTGTGAACGGTGGCTGTCGAACCAGTCTATAGCGTAGAGGATGACTCGACCGGCACAGAGGATTGTCTGGCTTTGAGGCAAGCAATGTGGCGTCGATTTCCAAGTGCTGCTCCATGGTGAAGAACTGCACCCCATACACCTCCTCCTTCACATCTAGCTTAAGTGTCAACGGTGTGTCACAGAACACATACTGTGGACCCAGCGAGATGTTGTTACCACTGAGGGTCAGCAGAAGGATGTCGTGGATTGCAGGCAGTCCAGTCTCCTCCAGAGAGAAGAAGGTGACCCAAACAGTGAGGGAGTCAGGCACCAGCGGATAGGCAAACTCGAGCTGCAGCATACAGCCCTGGGGTGGGCAAGATGCTGAGCCAACACTACTCGAGTCTAGGCCGGCGTTGGGGCTCCAAGTGCTGACGCTCGCTTCACAGGCCTGCTCTACATCTGGTGGACCTAAAGAGGACAGCAAAGAATGAAATCAAGACTCTCTTTTTTAGTCAACATGTTTCAAACTTGGTAGCACAAGTTAATGTCATTATTTCCCCTTATACACTGTGAGGTTATGAAAATGAGAGGGGTATATTGATGCTGCCAGGGTATTGCTATGTGGTTGAAAAACCCTTAAAACCAAATAGTAATGTTGCCAAAAAGAAATAATGAATGTTCAATAGGCCCACCATTTTTACAGATTGTAAGAAGTCATTTGAAATTGGATCCTACTTCAAGTTTCATGACTGTTTAGTTATTTCAAGAAGTTATCCTGAATTCATTGCAGAAGTTCACAACTAGGGTTTGGAGAAAGAAAACAGTACAGATTTGACGATTACTTATACGTTTTTATATTTAAATGTACTTGCAGCTTTTACAGTGTCCCATTTACACACAAATGACTCTTCTGAAATGATTATTTTTAGTGAATCAGAAACATACAGCCTAAGCCGTGTAATTCACAGACAAATGACTCTAAATGAGTCAATTCTTATACTGAATCTTTCTATTTTTGGTGGACCCAAGGATAAAAACCAAGTCTGTATTGTGTAGTCAACATGTTTCAAACTTGGTAGCACAAGCTAATGTCATGTTACTTCCTCTTAAACACCATGAGGTTCTGAAAATGAGAGGGGTACATTAACGCCACCAGGATCCTAGTGTCCTTGCCAGGGTACTGCAATGTGGATAAATCCTTAAACCTAAGTATGACCAATAGTAATAATACCCATGTTTGCCTTAGCAAGCACTGCTAATTATTTACAGATGAACAAAAAAAATAATAATCCTGAGCGATATCAATTGCAATGACTTTTGCTATTACATCCGATTATTGGGTTCTTGGATTAATGAACGGCATTTCAAAAACAAACAAACAGTTTCTAAGAGGGTCAAATGATGTTCTTCAGTAAGATGGCAGGAGGTCATGGGGAGAATTCTGGCCCTGGGCCCAGTTTTCCTTTTTAGAAACTGTCAAGAGGTCATTGTGAGGCAGCTGAAGAGGCAGGGGCCCGGAGAGGGGGTAAGATTGACAGGGAGGTCCCACTGAAGCTCTGAAGGAAAATGTGCTTAAAGGGGTCCTATTATGCTCTTTTACAAAGTCTTGATTTTGTTTTGGGGGTGTACTAGAACAGGCTCTCATACTAGGTTGTTCGAAAAACACATTATTTTTGACATATTTTACATTATTACAACACCTCTCTCCTCAGTCTGGCATGAACGGCTCGAATAGTTCCTGTATCAAATGAAGGCCCGCCTTCTGAAATACGAAATGTGCTGTGATTGGTTAGCTGGGCCGGTGTGTGTTGTGATTGGCTGCACTCGGCACCTGGTCGGGAAATGTCATGCCCCTCACCATAGCCGCCTAAAAAGTGAAAAAGCATAATAGGACCCCTTTAAATGAGTCCTACAGCAGTGGCCAACAGCTACAAGCTTGCAGCTATACTAAAAGATAATTATACATTTATATTACAATGATGAGCTTCTGTAGAGCATTATTGATTTAATTCCATCCACCTTTGTTGGCTTGCAGAATAAAGCGGGCATATATAGCTTAAATATTTCAAAATAAATATTTCAAAAATATTTACAATGAATGAATTAATTACCATGATTTAAAACACCACTAAGGAGATGCAGCCAATACAATTTGGACACTCACTTAAATATGTGTGATGGCATTGGCTATGAAAATACCAAATGGCACCTGAAAATATATGATGCTAGAATTTTTCTTAGAACTAGCCTCATTTTCCTGAACCTTTTTGGCAATGACTTTTAACCAACTGGTGTTGAAGTGATTTTAGTGGATGTATGAAGTCAGTTCTCCTCAAGTTTAAACGTTTCCTAGCAGAGTAATCACAGGTGTAGCTCATCACATTAACTGTGAACATGTTTCACTATATCCCACTTAGGCCTATCTCATATCCCAGTTTTAGGCAGATTTATCCCCAATTTCCTCCTCCCAAGAATCAGAGAAAAACATCTTGTTGATGACCTCGGTCGGTTCCGATGTTCGGTGTGGATTATCTGGTAATATGAGGCATTTACAGATCGAATTTTGCACCTCCCGACCTGCTCGCACACAAACTAGGGCCTCTCCGATCATATCAAACATGTTTGATATTTAGAATTTTAAATCAGGATGATCACAATTACATCAGTACTTTCACAATAACCAATGCGCAACCACAAAACAAGCTGCTTTACGGGTCCATTGGATAGTGGAGATGGAGGAAATGTCTCACATTTGCCGTGCTGAACATCGGAAACCAACCAAGGAAATATAAATATAAATCGGCCTAAAACTCCTGTAGTGTTTAAGGCTTAAGGCTAATGAATCACAACCAGAAAGTGTCCTATTAGTTTTTTTATCTTAATCTTGAACAGCACATCTGTTGTTTTTGTCTGAAAAAAAAAAAAGCTGATAAACTAAAATGTGGATAAATCATGCTAATATTCTTGAACTAGAAAAACGTCTCAGGTTACTTATGTAACCATGGTTCCCTGAGTAGGGAACGAGACACTGCGTCCTCTAGGGGTCGCTATGGGGAACGCCTCGTCGTGACCCGTGTTTCCCTACGGCCAAAGACCTAGGCTACAAACCCCAAAATACTTACCTGTTAGGGCCAGACTCCTGGCCCCAGGGTAGAGCTCAAGGCTTGTAATCAGGAATAGATTCCTTTAAGGGAATACGACCAACTTTTTCAAGAGCTTTTGAAGTTTGAGCTAAAATAGTGGGCATATGTCATGGCCATTAGGGCCTAGTGCTTCTTCAGCGCTTGGGTAGATTATACAGATACTTTGCACTCATAAAATAACAGAATAAAAAAATGGATGCCTTGGAATTTCGATAAGAATAGCTTGACCATGGCAGTTTGGCTTCATTCTGTAATACAAAGATCAAAGGTTGAAGTACGAGGGCAAGATCATTGATACTGCGCAGGAAAACATGACTCATTCCCCGTGGTAAAAAACATTAATTTATGTGCACAAAGCTCTATGGACCAATTCTTCCATATGTCCACATTTTTCTAGCCTTAAAATAAACACATGAGAAAATCGAAATTTACGACAACTCCTATGACTAATTTTTTCCACACTTTTTAGTTCTTCTCCTCATAGATTACTTTGCTGTTCCATCCAATATTGGCCTCACTTGGCATCCTGAGTTGGGTGCAATGCTTTAATCATTTATCCCACTCAATAAAACTGCACATTAATGGTTTTGAACTGCACTCACCAATTGAACACAATTTCCAAGTGTCAAGAGAAACAGGTCTCTTTTAGTTTGCCAAAGTATCCAGCTTAAATCCAAACAGGAAACCTCCTAAAAGGATTCAAGTAGGCCACTAACAAAACCACTAAATGGCCTGTAAGTCTCATCATATGCATTGAGATTTATTATGACTTAATGTGATTGTGAATTCAACTGTTAAAAAGTTATTATGCTATTGTTACGTTCTAGAACATTTCGTGGACAGCACTGCAATAAAATTGTAAAACGCTGACAGAGTTAAATCAATAAAGCGTCGGTTCCTTTAAAATTAGGTTCTACCTTCGATTTTGGACTGGTGTGCATTTACTATACAATGTAACTCATTGATTAACTACCACAGTACAATGCATCGTTAGAGAAACTAACCAACTAGCTAAGACTGTTTTCACGAAACCATACAGTATCACAAACCTCTAAGGTTTGAACCATATTGGTTCAATGATACAGGACTGCTGTTAATGAATCATGCGCAGGTGGAGGACTAATAACTTATACTAATTGATCAATTCAAGATTTCCTAGTGAAAAAAAAAGTTAAAATTTAAATACATTTGTTATAAGTATACTACAAATACATTTACATATTTATGTGCTTAATAAAAATACACTGCAATTGTACTTTTGGGATACTAAACTGGTATACTTAAAGTCTGCTAAATTGGAAGTAATTTTGTGCTTAATGCACTTTAATTGTGCGGAAGTAGTGCTTCAGGTACACTTGTATACTTCAGGTACACTTTAAATATCTTGCATTTAAAGACTGATATTATGCAGAGATCATACAATCCTTATTCATTATGATATTACGACACATTTTAGGCATAACATTAAGAAATGTGCATTGTGCATTAAAGAAATACTTAATTTTATATCAGTAAGTCAAAAAAGATACGTCAATAAATATGCTAATGGCTTTGAAGTATACTTAGTATGAAATAAATGCATTTTAAATTATGGCATTTTTTTTTATTTACTTTTTTTACTAGGGTGCTGCTGTAACAAACATGACATCTAAAGACTACTTCTTCACAGTTTTTTTGTTCCTTGCCATCTTGGTAACAACGGGACTTGCAACCATAGTTGGCTATCAATGCTCCCCTGGTCAGTCTGCTTTCAAAAAAATCTGATTTCAAAATGCATATCAGTCAAACGAAGAAGGCATCTATTGTGGGGTTTATGGATAATATTTAAGGCTAAGGATTCAGCAGCATTATTGAGTCTTACCTTCTGCTTCACGAGGACTCCAGTGGCCGGAGGGAGAGCAGGGTCTGGGAGAAGAAGAGTTCGAGGCATACTGTAGGAGCACCCCAACTTCAGTACATCTGTCACAAACTGATCCCACTTCTCTAGGAAATCAACAGACAGCCAAGGTAGCAACTTAGACACAGCAACACCACAATAACCTCTTGATGCATTTAAAAATGGATAAAACAGTTTCTAAGATGATGAGAGAGAAATTCGGATTCAGATGACTCAAACCTCGCCTCACTATGACCTGTGGGCGCCATGTGCACTACTGCACTACATAAACTTTAATCTTTATTGACATGATTGACCTTGACTTGTTTAGCATCTCACCATTCATTTTTATTGGGGTACTTACATTATATAAGAATTTCTGGAATGAAATAATAAAACCTAATTAAACATACTGTATAAAAATTAACTACTGAAAGAAGCCTTAAAGACACTCAAACCATCACAACATCAATACAAAAAAAATTATAGTTTGTACAAAAAATAGCTTAAAACAACTTTTTTATTTTAAATAAATGTTTCATGAAAGGAGCAAAAAATGCTGGCTGTCCATATCAGTCAAACTAAATGTTATCTACATATTAAATTAAAACTAAATATTAGATTTATATAAAAAATATTACACATATTATGTAGATAACATTTATATAACATTTAACTTGCCCTTTAGTTTGATTTAGTTTGATAAGGCTATGTTTTATTTCTATGAAGTCTATATAATATTTTAAAATTTATTTATTTTTATTTATTACATTTTTTATTTATTTTTTTATTTAAAAAAAACAACAACAAAAAACAAACAAACACTAGCTTTCTATTTTTTCTATTCTATCTACTTGTTTCTTTTATTGTCCTCATTTGTAAGTCGCTTTGGATAAAAGCGTATGCTAAATGACTAAATAAATAAATAAATAAATATAAGAATGTTTTTGTTGGGGAATTTCTACATACAGTTTAAAATCCTGATTTTGTAATGTTCTAAAAATAAACATTAAATAAACATCAAAAATAAACTGTAACATTAAAAAACAATTAAAAAATAAAGTTTATTTTTTAAACAACACCAGAAAACATATCATTTGCTAAATATTTGTCTTTTTTTTGCAAGATATCTTTTTTCTTAATACATTTTAATTAATTTTATTTGACTTTTCTTCAATACCTTACAATACAAATAATGTTACTTCTTGGTTTCACAATTCTTGTTACATTTTTCATTATGGTTAACATTTTAATATATATTTTAAAGGGGTCATATGATGCGATTTCAATTTTTCCATTCTCTTTGGAGTGTTACAAGCTCTTGGTGCA
>NW_015552570.1:937413-937548 GCF_001515605.1 Sinocyclocheilus anshuiensis
ATTATGTCCCCACTGGATGCAACAAATGCCTCGTTTGTAATGGATTCATGTTTTTTGTTTTGTCACTCCGTCCGGGACACGGCATCAACAGTATGGTGAGGGGTGTAACATTTCCGTCACATGCTTGAGGTATTC
>NW_015552570.1:937594-941239 GCF_001515605.1 Sinocyclocheilus anshuiensis
TTACTTTAAACCGCATAAACACATTTCATTACACCAAATACACAAAATAATGTTCTTTTTAGCAGCATCATATGACCCCTTTAATATATTATTATTATTATTGTTATTATTATTATTTTATTAGTTATTAATAAATATTTCACTAAATAATTTCTTTATTAATAAAATGAATTAATAATCTATCTAGGAACCAGTGTTAATTTTGACAGCAAATTTTGATTTAGTTTTAGTTTTAGTCATCTGAATTGTTTTTAGTTTTAGTCTAGTTTTAGTCGACTAAATTTACAGTAAATGTAGTCTTCTAAAATCTAATGGGTTTAGTTACAGTGTAATGCATTTATTAAGCATTTCTCTAAAATGTCCAAACTCATTATATAGGTTTGATACTAAGGTTTTATCATGATAGACACCGATTTAACTGCGGTGACACACAACATGCCTTTATGTTAAAATTAAATAAAACCACTTCTCATAAAGAACAAGAACATGGTCTTCTTTTTAATGAAATACCAATGGTTATATAGGCTAATTATGCATTCTTTATAGCAACTTGTTTACCATATTCTTCATTATTTCAAGCAGAAATATTCATTTCTATAAATAAATTTAGAGTAATCTTTAGGGCTACTAAAGTTTTTCAGTCAAGTGCAGTGAGTGATTTTCTGTCTTTCTGTTGTTGCTTGATTAGCATCAATGATTCCGACAATAGCATCTAAAATAGGCTGGTGCCCCTTTAAATCCGAATGCACAGCTGCAATGGATGCAATGTACTGATACACATACTCTCTTGCGTCGTCAGATTTATCTATATGTCTGCTCTTCTCTTACTCCCACATATTGACATTTTTGAACGTTTTATGCGACGGGCAGCAAGTGTATGTTAGCTTATGCCCCGCCGGTTCATATGTATGCATCTAACCTCCTAACTATGCAGCAGATTCGTTCTGAATGAATCTCTTCCCAAATCGTCCCTCCCTAACATTTTCGTCTCGTTTTTATTCGTTGACGAAAATGTCAATCAATTTTCATCATAGTTTTTGTCATTCAAAAAGAGTTTTAGTTCCCTATTCAGTCGGTCACTCTGAGTCACGTCAGTGACTGACGAATTGGGATCTCGCTTCGAGAGGCCAATCTACTTTGAGTGTAACTAAATGAGCCAATGCACAATGACCTGCTTGAATTCGTTCAAGGGCAGGACAGCGGTCCCACTGAAACTATTTCAGAGGCTCCTGGGGCATATGGCAGCTGCAGCGGCAGTTACGCCGCTGGGGCTGCTTCATATGAGACCGCACGAGCCAATGCTTCATGGCATGCAATTACTGCATCCAGCTGCCGCTGATCACAGCATGAGGATAAAAAGGCAGCCGGTGCAATGCATACAAGCTTTTCGCTTCGGAGCTGAGCGACAACATCGTTCTGCTCCATCCAAGTGTCTTCAGTGAGCTACGAGTTCAACGCGCTCTTGGAAGCTTCTGGTGTTGGCGGACAGAGCTTCAGCGGTGGTCGTTCCTGTGTTGAGTGGGTAGCGCACTTCAGGCTGCACTACCCCCGTTGTGCTGCAAGCGGCCATTTCCCATGTGCGCCTCAACACTAAAAGAGCATTTCCCTGAAAGAGCAATTTCTCTAAAAGAGCTCCACGGGTGCGTCTTTGTAAAGACGACGGATCGTCATTTTAAAGATGCCGTTTCACCCGTGCGTTTCTGGGTGCGGCCGTTACCTGGCGCCGGGTGATGTTCACGATCGCTGCCTCACGTGTCTGGGCATGAAGCACGCTGAGGTGGCGTTCGTGGATGAGTGATGTTCCCATTGCGGGAAGATGACCATCTCGGAGCTGCGGAACAGGCTTCGCTACCTCCAGGGGGGCGGAGTTCCGTTGTCTCTGCCGCGATCTAGTGCTCGTTCTGGCGGCGGCCAGACGAGGACTACTTCCAGCAGTAGCGTGGGCGGTCTGAGGGTTACAGTGGTGGCAAACCCCTCAGGGATCCAACCCTCGGGGGCCCACCACTCCTTCAGCGCTTTGCAACCAGCCGAGCCTCCGAAGGAACGCTCCTCTTTAAAGAGCGTAACAGCGGTATCCCTCGGGGCTCCTCCCGATGACCGGATGTCGATCGCTGCATCGGAGGGAGAGCTCTCTGGAAAGGAAGATTCGGCTGCGCTGCCGCCCTCCGGGATGGTGGCAATGCCTGAATCGGATCCAGAGATGTCTGCTATGCTTTCCCGGGCCGCCGAAAGGGTAGGGCTCGAGTGGAATCCTCCACCGCGTCCCGAGCCCTCGAGGTTGGATGATTGGTTTCTCGGGGGGGCTCGCGCTGGTTCTCAGCACCCCGCCCCGGTGCCTTTCTTCCCGGAGGTGCATGAGGAGCTTACCAGGTCGTGGACGGCACCTTTTACTGCCAGAAACCGACCTTCTAGCTCCTCCTCCCTCACCACCCTCGACGGTGGTGCAGCGAAGGGGTATTCGGCGATCCCCCCAGTGGAACGGTCAGTAGCGATGCAGTTGTGTCCTAAGACCACCTCCTCCTGGCGGAGAGACCCGTTGCTCCCTTCCCGGGCCTGTAGGCATTCGTCTGGTCTGACCGGCGGTGCTTATACGGCTTGCGGGGAAGCTGCTTCCACCTTACACGCTATGGCGTTACTGCAGGTGCACCAGGCTAAGGCACTGAAGGACTTGCAGGAGGGTGGTCACAATCCGGAAGTTCTGAAAGAGCTCCGAAGCACCACTGACCTCGTGCTCCGAGCGACGAAGGTCCCCGCAGGTTCTCTGGGTCATGCGATGTCCACGCTTGTGGTCCAGGAGCACCATCTCTGACTGTGTCTGGCCGACATGAGGGACGCCGACAAGGTTCGGTTCCTTAATGCCCCTGTGTCCCAGACTGGCCTCTTCGGTGATGCGGACGAGAGGTTTGCCCAGCAGTTCTCGGCTGCACAGAAGCAGACTGAGGCGATTCGACAGCATCCTGCCCCAGCGGGCAGCTGCTGCCTCCACCCGCCCGCCGGCCACAGCGCCCCAGCATGCTCGTCGCCGAGGGCGGCCCCCTGTGTCTCCCGCGCAGCATCCGCAGCATCCTCACCCAAGCAGCGCCGTGGAGCCGGGCGTAGGCAGGCCGCCCAGCCCGTCCAGGCCCCCGCCAAACCTGGCGGCAAGCGGAAGAGCAAGCGGCCCTGAGACAGGCGACCCAGAGATGGAGGGATCTGCTCTTCGGGAGATGGTGAACGCATCACTCCCTCCCACGGAGGAGGGCCGGGTGGAGAATCTTTTGTTTTGTTTTTCCCTGCCGTTGGCCTCACGGTCGACGGTACCCAAATTCTCGACAAAAGAGCAGCCGACCCTCCAGCCGATATGAGTACGGGGTTTTACAGTCCCTACTTCATTGTACCCAAGAAAGGCGGTGGGTTACGGCCAATCTTGGACCTGCGTGTCTTGAACCGAGCCCTGCACCGGTTACCGTTCAAGATGTTGATGCAGAAACACATCTTCAGGTGCATCCGTCCCCGAGATTGGTTTGCAGCGATCAACCTGAAGGACGCGTACTTTCATGTGTCGATCCTTACGCGCCACAGACCATTTCTGTGGTTCGCGTTCGAGGGACGTGCATTCCAGTACAAGGTCCTGCCCTTCGGGCTGTCCCTGTCTCCCCGTGTCTT
>NW_015552570.1:941355-962733 GCF_001515605.1 Sinocyclocheilus anshuiensis
CGATGATTGGCTTATACTAGCACAGTCTCGGGTTCAGTTGTGCGAGCACAGGGATCTGGTGCTTCGGCACCTCAGCCAGTTGGGTCTTCCGGTTAACTTGGAAAAGAGAAAACTCTCCCCTACGCAGTGGATCTCTTTTCTCGGTATGGAGTTGGATTCGGTCGAACAGACAGCACGCCTCACAGAGGAACGTGCGCGGTCGGTGCTGAACTGCTTGAATTCGTTCGTACATCAACCGACAAGGTGGTCTATGCTCCCGTCACATGCCGCAACTCGCCTGCCACCTCCTCCTTTTGGAGTTGGAAGGTTCTGAGGTCACTTCGTGCCATTCACATTCTGGGTCTGCTCAACCGTATGGCCAACGAGCTGTCACGAGCTACGCGCCCGGGAGAATGGAGACTCCATCCCCAGACGGTCCAGCTGACTTGGAGACGTTTCGGAGCCACTCAGGTAGACCTGTTTGCTTCTCCAGAAACCTCTCACTGCCAGTTGTTCTTCTCCCTGCTCACTGCCAGTTGTTCTACTCCCTGACCGAGGGAACTCTCGGCACGGACGCACTGCCACACAGCTGGTCGCGGGGCCTGCGCAAGTATGCGTTTCCCCCAGTGAGCCTTCTCGCACAGATGCTGTGCAAGGTCAGGGAGGACGAGGAGCAGCTTGTGGCGCCGCATTGGCCCACTTGGACCTGGTTCCCTGAACTAATGCTCCTCACGACAGCCCCTCCCTGGCAGATTTCTCTGAGGAAGAATCTACTGACTCAGAGATGGGGCACCCTGTGGCACCCACGTCCAGACCTCTGGAAACTTCATGTCTGGTCCCTGGACGGGACGCGGAGGTTCTAGGTGAGACCATCACCATCACTTCGGCGAGAGCTCCGTCTACGAGACACGCTTATGCCTTGAAGTGGAACCTGTTTGTCGAGTGGTGCTCTTCTCACCAAGAAGACCCCTGGAGATGCCCAATCGCTGCTAACCATGACCCCGTGGAAGGGAAGTCGCTAGGGAAGCATGACCTGGTCATCAGGTTTCTTAGGGGGGCGAGAGGTTAAATCCTTCCCGGCCCCTCTCCATACCCTCTTGGGACCGGTCTCTGGTGCTTAAAACACTGCAGCAGGGCCCATTTGAGCCTTTTGCAGTCAGTTGAGCTAGAGTTTCTTTCAATGAAAACTCTGCTCCTGCTTACACTGGCCTCCATCAAGAGGGTAGGGGACCTGCACACGTTTTCGGTCAACGATTCGTGCCTGGAGTTCGGGCCGGCTGACTCCCAGTTAACCCTGAGGCCCCGGCCCGGCTATGTGCCCAAGGTTCCCGCTACTCCCTTCAGGGATCAGGTGGTGAACCTCCAAGCGCTGCCCTCGGAGGCGGCAGACCCAGCCCTAAGCTTTAGAACCTCAGACCAGCTCTTTGTCTATTAGGGAGGCCGGCAGAAGGGGAAGGCCGTCCCTAAGCAGAGGATGGTCCACTGGATTGTGGATGCCATCACCCTGGCTTATCAGGACACTGGAAGGGGCAGCATCCATGGCGCTTTGGTAGGGATCCCAATTCGTCGGTCACCGACGTGACTCGGAGTGACCGACTGAAAGGGAACGTCTCGGTTACGTATGTAACCCTCGTTCCCTGAAGGAGGGAACAGAGACATCACATCCCGTCGCCACGGCTGCTGTACCACCGCTGAGCGGCCGGGTCACCGGCTCGGCTCCTCAGCGAAAACCTGGTATGCATTGCACTGGCTGCCGTTTTATGCTCACGCTGTGATCAGCGGCCGCTGGATGCAATAATTGCATGCCAATGTGCATTGGCTCGTTTAGTTACACTCGAAGTAGATTGGTCTCTCGAAGCGAGATCCCAATTCGTCAGTCACCGACATGCCGTCTCCGTTCCCTCCTTCAGGGAACGAAGGTTACATACGTAACCGAGACGTTCGTTATCGTCTCGTTGTCATCGGTGACAAAAATGTTGTTGACAAGAATTATGCCAAAATTATTCTTCAACTAAATTAACACTGCTAGGAACAGCCTTGGCTCCTAGTTCTTTTCACCTGTCTAAGTAATGGCCGGTGAGGGCAGGGAACCACTCTAGTGTAGTAGAGTCTTGGTCCTGCGCTGTTACTCGAGGAGGTAGAGGAACAGGAGCTGGTTTACTGCCAGGTCTCCAAGACTGGTAGATCAGATCCAGGTAACAGTGCATCCGGGCCACCTGGTTCAGCGTGAAGGAATCTGTGCAGTCATCATCTTTATGGGAACAAAACGAACAAAGACATCTCAGACGTTACACTCATTTTAAATTTATTTCACAGATTTCCTGTCCAAATCAGCACAGACAATGTTAAAAGAGTCTGCAGAAGTCTTCTACGCAGCAGACATTTAGAGTTGATACTGTATACTGTATGTCTCACCAGCATAGCTCATGTAATTGTTGAAGGGGGTGTTTGTGAAATGACGTCTGCCGCAGGTGTCGTTGCCTGGCTCAGGATCTCTGCAGTACTTGTACTTGGGTGTGGGATTTGTATCTACACACAGATCCCCCGTCTCAAGAGACGGCTCAGTCTCTAAGCAGGCATCGTTACAGGACTCCACCTCTGAGATTCCCCTGAAGACATGGTATAGTCCAAGGCTGTGGCCAATCTCATGGATCATGGTGTGAGTGTGGCCAAATGTACCATAAAATAAAGGGTTTAATACAATCCCACCTCAAAAAAGACAGAGCGAGAGCAGGTATTATAAACATCATCATTTTTGGTACCCATTTAATGTCTTTTTTTTCTGATGACAATGAAAGTTGATATGCAATGCTCTTCAAAACTATGCTGAACCAGTGATTGTTATCTGTATTGTAGTGATGCATTTATGTATTTACCTAAATGTGTCAAAGCTTCTTTATCCCAGGGCCAAGTGCCCACACCAGCCACGTCTTCATCAGATGAGTTAGCAAAGAAGATGTTCAAGTGCGTGGATCCATCCAAATTCAAAACCTCTTTCAGCTCTTTCACGTTCATGTAAGCCCTATAGAACAAGAAAGACTTTTTAACACAGGAAATATTCAAAACAGACTGTTTTCAAAATCATATATACTGTAAACCGGACCTTACAATTGCACATAGAATCCTGTACAAAATCATTTTCAGACCAGTTGACTAAGCTGTCTAACATTCACTTATCATGATTATTAAAATGGCAGTATTGATCTTTTATGCCCATTTACAGTGTTTGTAATGCACCAGGTTTTCCTGTTTCTTTCATCAATTTTCACTGCTCCTCCACTGTTGAATCTTAAGCGCCATGACAAAAGAAATCATAGTTGTGAATGTGATGCAAAAATTTTTTTCTGTTGAGCACCTAAATGCAAACAAGAAGTGACTAGTATTGGCTGATACACTAACAAATGACTCTTGTGACCACATCTTTAAAGTCATTTGTTGGGTCACGCAACTTGTGTTTCTGAGTCACTAAAAAAATAACTTGCTCATAAAGATGCGGTCACATTTACCACTGTTCAGTCATTTTTTTGGTGGATGAAATCCAGTAGTTGCAATAGAACTTTACACAATCGGGAATTTCGCATGAGGACGAAAGATATGCCCACACACTTTTCACAGACTTTTTACAGAATTGCTACATTAACCAACAGAAAGCTACTTGTTTTGAAATGAACTTCTGTATGCGCTGTGCTTTAATCTCTATACTATTGACAATATACAATGGACCATTTTTGCCCACGATAATTTACCAAAATGTCACCCAAATTTTTGTGGTTGCACGTTTATTAGCCAGCTCTTTAAATGGGCATTATAACTGAAACATACCCAAATGAATTGGAATGGAATTGAGAGCTTGTGAGTCATAATTGAATCAGATAGAGAAATCTATATCTATATGAATCACTGGATTTACAAGTGGTACATTTTTTTACTCAGCTCTCTAAACATCTAAGAGTGAATATACCCTAGTGAAAAATAAATATACTTAAATGTATTTGAAATACATTTATTCCATGCTAAGTATACTACAAATACATTTACATACATATATACTTAATCAAAATACCCTTTAATAATAGTATACTAAACTGGAACTTAAAGTCTGCTAAATTGGAACAACTAATTTTGTGCTTAATGCACTTCAATTTTGTGGAAGTAGTGCTGAAGTCCAACAAAAGATATACTGAAGTATATCTGATTGAGCTAAAGTGGAACTATTGCAAGTATACTTCAGGTACACTTTAAATATCTTGGATTTAAAGACCGATATCAAGACTATACAGTCCTCATCATTAGTGACAATAAAACACATTTTGGGCTTGATATTAAGAAATGTGCATTGAACACAAGTAGTACTACAAATAAAGTTGAATTATAGTATTTATATCAGTAATTCTCAAGCGATATGTCAGTAAATATGTTAATAGACAATCTATATTTATTATGAAATAAACACATTTTAAATATATTACTTATTTTGGGGTAATTACCAAATTTTGAGGTAATTTTTATTAATGAAATACATCAGTAAGGATTGATAGGAAAGTACAAATAGAAAGTACACAAAGAGCGTGTGTGAGTGTATAAATGTTTGTCAAGAGAAACAGTGTTCTGTAATTTAACGGCTCTAGTGAGGCTGTCACACAGAGTTTGTATTTGGAAGGAAACCTGAGCCCCACTCTGCAGCCAGCGCTGTGGTCAGAGGTCATTGGCCCTGTCTAGTTAGGAATGCATTGTGTCATTTGGATAGTTCCAAACACGGCCCCCTTAAAATGCTTATTATTTCACCTCAAACACACTGGGCATGTTATTCCCATGCAAGCCTTTCCCCTGCAGTGATAACTGTCATGCAAGTCAAACAAAGACAAGCCTCTCTGGAGTGATGAATGCTGGCTTGCTGGAGACATACATTTCCATAAGTACAACAGCATGTAACCATGCATATATTCATATTTGCGCAGACATATAGGATTTCATATCGCCTCTCCGCTAACCTCCTCTGTCTTTACGGGAGGCCCTGCTTAATTCTCTCAAAACATTTCCCTTTTGAAAAATGCTGGAACAAAAATGAACACAAGCGGTGCTTAGTTCCTAACTCCAATGCTTTCAAATGTAGTAAACACCCACCTCCACTATTCATTGAGAAAAAAAAAAACAGCCAGGTCTCATTCTTCGTCTTAAGAGCAACATCTGTTAGCTAGTTCACCATGAGGGCCAATTAAACATGGTATCTGTTGTCATGCTGCTAAGCCCTGGGTTAGCTGAGACATTATGAAAATGCATGTATTACTTTGTAGTTGTTCTTGATGTATTACCTTCTAAGGAAGACGTGGGTTAAAGAGACATGATGACCATTTCCTGGTATTTATTTTCTCGTAAGCCTTATACCGTGGCACTACGTCTTGTAAAGCCATCACTCTCTGGCATAAAAGAGAAACACTAGAAGCCTCATGACAGTTCAAAAGAAGGAGAGTAAGTCTAGTAAACACACTTTTGCATTTCACTACTGGACAACATTTCCAATCATAAAGCATGGTGCTTATTGTACATCCCAACACCAATCAGGCAGTTATATTGTCTATATACTACTTTATAGACTAATTGAGATTTTTAATGTTTTTGCAAGAATTCTCTTATGCTTACACTCTAAAAAATACTGGGTTGTTTCGACCCAATTTTGGGTCAAATATGGACTAACCCAAATGTTGGGTTAAAAAGTTAATTTAAAAATGTAACTAAAATTTAACCCAACAGTTGGGTTAGTCCATATTTGACCCAAAATTGGGTTGAAACAACCCAGCATTTTTTAGAGTGTA
Source organism: Sinocyclocheilus anshuiensis (assembly GCF_001515605.1). NCBI lineage: Eukaryota > Metazoa > Chordata > Actinopteri > Cypriniformes > Cyprinidae > Sinocyclocheilus > Sinocyclocheilus anshuiensis. Next base: position 947,148 of record NW_015552570.1, read on the forward strand.
TTAAGGCTGCATTTATTTGATCAGAAATGCAGTAAAACGGTAATATTGTAAAATGTTGATACAATTTAAAAAATGCTGGTTTCTTTTAATATTTTTTCAAATGTAATTTATGCCTCTGCTGGCAAAGCTGAATTTTCAGCAGCCATTACTCCAGTCTTCAGTGTCACGTGATCCTTCAGAAATCATTCTAATATTCTAATAACTGAAGATTAAAAACACAGGATTAAAAATTAAAACACAAGATTGAAGATTAAAAAATAAATAAAAACATTCTCATCATAGAAGTGTATTCAAGTCAGTATATGTATGAAATGCATTTTTCAACAATGTATTTTACTTACATATTTTTGAATAAATGACTACATCTGAAAAAAAAAACGTACAGTTGTCATTTTATTGACCCATCTATCACTACTTTGTGTCTGAAAGCGAAAGAAAGGGACGTGATAATGTTGCACAAATATGAAAAAAAAAAAAAAAAACATGGCAGAGAGTGTGATGTTCTCTAGGCAGAACATTGATGATTAGTTGTGGTGGTGACGCTACAAGCCAACACAGCTGCCAATGAGATGCAGCACAGTGTGGAAACATCTTGTGTGGTACAGACCTCAAATTACCTGCTTCATTCCACACATATTCAGAAAACAACTCATAACTGAATAGATATTCTTACAAGCAACATTACTGTGAAGATCACAGTAAAGAAACATTCACTTTTTGACTTATAAGCATGCATCTTACTGGTTTTTCTTGACTCAGACTAGTGAAAATGCACCAAAGTAAACCTATATATAGTGGAATACTTGAAATGACATCACCTTTTTATAAAAAAAAAAAGTCAAGAATGGAAAATGAAAAGAAACTGTAGTATGCAGTATCAAAAGGCGGCAGAGGTTCGCTTGTGAAACCGTGGAAGCCAGCTCAGGGGACAAATCTAAGGAGAACAGATGATATAAGGTTTCCCTCCTAATAATTTCAAGAATTTCATTATTTCCTATGAAAATATTTGGCTGGCTTTTTGGCTGTACAGAAAGGGAAAAAAAGAGGTCAGGGAGTTTCATGGCGAGATAAATAAGTCAGCTATAGAGTAAGTGCAAAAAGAACTTGTTTTTTAAAACATAGGCCTCTGCTTTAATAAAAGTTCCACTACTGTAGGTCAAAGCCACCTAATCTGAGTTCAATTAAGTTTAATCCACTGGCTCACTTAGAAAAACACAACATGAATCAGATGTGGACGTAGGCCTACTACAAAAACAGCAGGCCAAAGTATGCATCTGTCCAGCCAAAGTATGCAGGCATCAGTGGTCATGTATTGCACAATGCTGCTCAGGATCATTTGAGGCTTTTTTCTCCTGATTCTGCTGAGTAGAAAAGTTGGTGACACTGGCAGTACAACGTTTGAAGCCACATAATGAATCACTAGCCTCACATTCGGAGGTGATCATCTTTAAGAATGCCAAAATTGTCTTCCAGGATGTCTTAAAAGAAGCCAGTCCGTTCACATCTCCACATGTAGAGTACGGGCTTGTGTCTTACATCCAGATGTACCGAGTGTGGTTTCGCGTAGAGCTGCTCGGGGTGGGTTGGCATGGCAGTGTTCACCAGTTGACTGAGAGGGCTATAATTTTCTCAGCCTTTCATGGATCTTTTCATCAGCTCCAAGTACATAAGAGGAGTGATCAATCATCTATACAATTAGCATCATGCACAACCAGGCGTGAAGTTCACAGGCTCGTGGGATAATTTGTAGCTGACCTCTGCAGGAATAATATAATTCACAGACAGTTACCATAAAAGGGGCTAGAAGAGAGGAGGATACATTTATGCAAGGTCCACGGAAAACAAGGGCTGTTTGATATATGAAGAATATTGTACTAAAAGAATACAGTAAACAATCACTGTCACTGTAGCCTCTCAGAAAAAAAATCTACCGTTTTAGTATGGATGTTCCTATGTACATCTGAGACTGTTTTCCACAGGAAACACCTGCCCAAAGTCATAAAAAACATTCATTTCTGAACTGTCTATTCCTACAGTATGTCCTCCATTACTTCCACCTTCTGTCATCTTTTATACTACCCTCTCAGAAATATGGCTAATATGGTACAAACAAGAGATGTTTTTTATTTGTATTTTACCCCCTTGATGTTTACTTCTAAGCTTAGTAATTTTATTTAACCAAAAACTACATTCTACACAAATCTATATATGCACTGTTATGTGTATATTAAAAATGATTAAATGTAAGTACTCCTTGTTTTTTGTGAAAAACTATGGAGTCTCTAAAGGGACATGGTCATGGTTGGGGAAAATATAAATAAATACAAAATTAGTTGGGAGAGAAAATTATATTTCACGCTCTTGCAAATCTTCGCTTTCCCCCAAGAAACTTTGTGTTAGCTCAGAAAAGTTTTAATGGAAATAATATTTCATTGTTTTTGTGAGTGAATGTAAGCAAAGGAAAAATAATTGATATAAAATTTTCCCTGAAAAATCTGAAAAGCATGCTTTGATCATTTTTAACAATTTTAGTGTTATGCATTAAACACTGCAAATCTGTAAATGTGGCAACAGTGGCGGTTTCAAAAATATTATCCTTAAAAAATCAGCCCTTTGAGCTATTTCAAATACATAAATATAGAGATATATTGAATATTGAAAGCTGTATCCCCAGGCTTACATTCATGCTGACTCAACATGAGCTGTGTACCATCACATTTGATGCGGACAGCCAGACACACAAACACTGACACTGCAACAAAGCATCAGCATTATCTGGTCCTCATAAATCTCTCCCTTTATTTCAGAAGGCAAATATGTTTGAAATACAATTAAAGCTCTGAAACTAGTTCATTGCAAGTAAGTGTGTCCAGTGCTGTTAATGCAGTGGAGTGGAAGTCCCCAATGAAAAGGGCCCTGAACACAAATGAATCAGATGGCCTCACAGTGGCAGGTTAAAGGACTATTTAATTGCTGCAGTTTGAAAAGAGGAAATCCTTCTGTCCCACAGGCTTAACTCTTTATCCAAACCTACTTCTGAACATCAGGGGTTGGACCCTGTGGTTGTGTGCCTGACGTTGTATGCAATGAAGAAAGAGACAGATCTCCATCGCTTTTTTAGGTTGCCACTTGTGTAGACAGGTGGTTTCTCAAGCCTCCAGAAGAATATAAAAAAAGGTGCTAAGAGTGTGCTTTTCCTGTCCAAATCCTTGATAAGGTAACCGGCTATTAGCCGGCTTAGTTTACAAGCCGAGTGGCTTAGATTATGCTGTTTTAAACAGGGCTAATAGAGACACTCTTATTATTAGAGTTGGATCTCCTCTTCAAGAGAGCACTGGATAAAGCAGGAGAGCAAAGCAGGAGCAACATACTGTACCTTTGACTATTCTGAGACAAACAAGGATGCACTCGAGATATGCTGTTAGGAAAGCAATGCATTTCTTTTCTCCCTGCAGTGTTGTGACCTTTGAATCCTCAGAGATCAGTGAAAGCACTGCACCTAAGCTAAATACTGCAATTCAGTTGAATTTATTCCTGTAATTCATGTCAATTCAGGTAGAGACGACTATGTTTATATAAAATCTGCATAATGTCTGAACCAAAACCATTAAAGAAGCAATGATGTCACTCTCTTTTTGACACTGAGAACTCGCCTGAAGTGCTTGAAAATGAGCCAGATGTACGGGTCTTGACTCATGCAATTATACAGACTTGACTCATTTTTATACTGTCTCGCTCTACCATCGTTTCTCTCACCAGCTCTGCAGTCTTGGGGTGACCCAAAAGTATCATTTAAATGCACCAGCTTAAAGTGCATATAGAAAATGTGATGTCTTGGTCAGTGGCCCCTAGTGAAAAATAAATATACTAAACTGTATTTGGAATACATTTAGTTCATGCTAAATATGCTACTTTATACTTTACAGTTTCACGCTCCCTAAATATGATACTAAACAAAGCAAACTGATTGGTTGCTTTACATGTCTGTCAGACATCCTCTTGGGCGATTTTTAGCCATTTAAAGCGGCTATGGAGTCTGAACCTTCTGCCATCAGTCTGAAGTTCTGGCAATGCGAGACTAAGTTAGAACTAACACTGCTTTATAATAGCAACCTGTCTCTGAGCTATTTGCTTTAAGATAAAGGCATCTAAATTATTATTAGCTAAAACCCAATTCAGTATATGGCATACATTACCAAAAGAATACAGATATGAAAAACAGGTTAATATAACCCAGATGTTCTGTTGAAAGTTGCAGATTTTAAAGTTGACTGCAACATCTGCATGAGTCTTAGGCAAAAACAGATTCACCACAGCATTTGATTTCATTGTTCTGTTCTTGCACAACTCTTTGTTCATGCATTCTTGTACAATCAAAAAGGAATGTCAAATCACTTCGTTATGCAGCCTTCGGCAAAGCTCTCCAGACATACCATAATCAAATCAAAACAAGCAACAAGCTGGAGTGCTCTCCGCTTGACCACACGCTCTAGTCTCATCTCACACATGAACACACACAAACGTCAATAGGACAAACTGCAATTATGGTAACTAAAAACAAATACAGTGAACTAAGGATCTGTAACCACAGACGGACAGGAAGCAGTGTGATTGTGCAATTTTGCAAGCAGTACCACAATTTCAATGAGGTTACAAACCTGGAACCAATATTTTAAATTATAGAACCTCTCAAAGGTAAGTGATGCCTTTTATATATAATTTGTTCAGATTTACAGATATTGAATATGCAATCATTCAGATTCTGTTTCCTGAGAATAAAACTTTCATCTTGGACCTTGACATGTCTCTCTTTTTTTTTTATCTGGCACAGATCCCTAGCTGTCCTTAAATACCCTTGTTAGTTCTGATCAAATACACTAAACTGCATTAAACGATAATTAGCGGTTTTGCTTTCAAGAATCTGCTGCAGACATACAGTGGGTTTCAAAAGTCCTCCTGTGAAGATGCTTTATGTAATACAGTTGTTTAATTCCAAACACATTATCAGCACAGCGTGATACGTTGTATTGGAAAAGTTAACATGAACTTTATAACCGTTTGAATGGACACTTGTTTCCGCCAGGATTCAAGGTACGGTAATTGTGAAAAAATGTAATTGCGACTTTTACTTCACAATTTTCCCGCAATTATGATGTAAACTGGGAATTATGAGATCACTGTAAATTTCAATATGTTAACGTTACTTGAAAAAATCTTACAAAATTACGGTCTCAGAAAAATCTAGTTAAGTTTGCTCAATATATTCAAGTTTACTCAGAAGCCAATTTATGAAAACTTGTAAGTAACAAGATTTTTTTCAAGTAAGGCTGTAATTCTGAGTTTATATCTTGCAACTCTGACCTTTTTTCTTTGAATTAAGTTTAGGCTACATCTCACAATTCTGTTTTTTTTTTCTGACACGGAATAAAAAGAAAAAAAAAGTAATTGCGACTTTTATCTTACAATTGTCTTGTATTCCTCTGAATTCCAAGTTTATATGTCACAATTCTGACTTTCTGAGAATTGCTAGAAAAAAAGTCTGAATTGTGAGATAAAAAGTTTTTTATTTTATCCTGTGGCAGAAACAAGCAGCATTGACCTGCATAAGATCAAACCGCATTATCATGTTCTCCAGTATTGAATCATATGATCAATATGTAACGTTAAAGCCTGTGTTATACTTTCCGCTAGGGTCCGCTATGGCATGCGTGACGTAAAAATCGTCATCGGAGAGTGTGCGAGGCTCTGCGCGGACATGCCCGTGCCTCCCATTTTTTGTGACCAGTAGGCTACTGCGCATGCGCAGGCTGTGTGAAGAAGCCCGTTGCTACTCGAACCTGTACAATCCGTGATAAAACTATATAAAGACAGCCAGATGTACAATAACTCAATTGTAATTGTTTGTTCACATGTTTGTTTATTGTTCAAGCTGATCTACTACGCATGTATGGAAAACGTCCTCGGAGCAGACCATCAGCGTATGCTTTCGGTAGTATAAATACAGGTAGTCTGCGTCCGCGCTGTCCGTGTACACGTCCGGATTGCTCACGTGGAAAGTATAACACAGGATTTAGTCCTAACCAGTGTTTGAAGTGGGCCGGTACGCAGTAGTCTTTAGCGTACTGGCACTTTTTCGTGCATACCGGCATTTCTGACATGTTGCCGGTACTGAGTCAAAGCGTCAGTGTCTGGGTGATTAGAAATGACACTATAAAGCACACTACCCAGGAGGTCATTTGAAACCGGTAACCTTCTGGAAAGTTCAAGATGCCAGTAAGGGAATGCATTAGTAATAAGTAGTGATGCAGAGAAAACACGGACGATTTCATTAGAGATGGCGGAGAGAATAGTGACTCGCGTCCAGATGGAAGTAAATTATTCTTTTCAGCATGTATTTGGCTTAAAAGCACGAGTGTTTTATAATGAATGCCGGCTGAAGGTGTTTTTAGATCATGCGCTGGTCAGTGGTTTAGTAATTCTGAATGGATCCGTACAGTAGCATGTACAGTCAGGTTAAGGCATCAGGTTTAGTGGTCTTTTGGCGTCTCCCTGTGGTCCTGTTTGGTATCGCAGCTTAACTGGTGCTTATTTATATTAAAAATGCTCTAAACACATTTCTTTCTGCATTATATACATACATTTGAAATTATGAAAATGTATTTATTTATGTTGGGGTTTTTTTTGGACGGGGTTGGGGGGGGTACCAGCACTTCGTTTTTTCAACTTCAAGCACTGGACATATTAGAGTTAAAGGTTTTTACATAGGAGAATTTGGATTTCTCTTTTTATTAGACCATAAATCAGAAATATCCAGAAAATAAAAAATAAAAAAATGTCACCATCTATAGGCTTAAAATGTGTAAAATCGATCAGGCAAATTATATGAACAAAACCCCCTGTCAAACCTTCAGAATATTGATAGGAATAAAACTGTAAAGTTTTAGTGAAGATTTCTGACTGAAAAAACTCATTTTGTGAAAACGATTATATATATATATATAAATACATTTGGAATTATGAAAATTTATATATTTATTTTTTCCACTTCAAGCACTGGTCCTAACAGATGAGGTAGATTCCAAAGTAAATAAAACAACACAGTTTATTAAAAAAAGCAACAGAAGGTAATCCAAAATGTACACCAAGCTACGAAACAATGTACATAGCACAAACAATACCGAAAAACTGAGAAGTGAACCCAGAGGAACTTAAATACGCAGAGATAAACTAAAAGGTGAACAGGTGTGCTGATTAATGAATGTCCAGGATACTGATGAGTGGCAGGAATAAATAAAGGAATAAAGGAAGCAAGAAGGTGATGTGAAACAACCTAAAAGTCCATGATAATGAAACTAAAAGAACACACAATGTCACAAATGTACTTATTTGATAAGTGGCCAAAAGAAGTGAAGAATCATAAATATTTATTATAATGTATACGCATTATTTGTAACATTCCTTGGTTTAATTTTTTCCCCAAAATTTTTAAACTTTATTTCCAGATTTAAATTCCATTTTGAATCAAAGATTGTCAGTGTAACCTCCGACTTTTGAACCCCACTGTATGTCACAAAACCTGCAGAGTGTGTATGGCTACAGGAACTGTTGCTGAGAAAGGAGAAGAGTGGAAAAGAGATCTTTGGTTTGTCCCACCACCCAGAGAACAAATACAGAGCTTTACCCCAACAGTATCCAGTGCCCCCATAACCTCAACATATTTCTGGAAGGTTCTTTTTCCTGAGCAGGACTCCCAGAAGAGTCTCTAATGCTGTAAGTAATAGAGTTGGAGATTCTGCTCTAAGCTGTGATTGGCTCCTCTGTTTGTCCAGGGGGACACAGTTTCCATTCCCACTTACTCTCTATCAAATCACTTTTATAAGCTTACAAAAAAGGAGAACTATGTCTAGAATCTCCTCAGTCTTCACATCTGGTCACCACGAGAGTAATTCAATTCACCCACAGAGTAAAACGTGATTGGTTGCCAAGCTCTGATTCGATGCCAAAATGGACTCCAGGGACACATGAAACACATAAGAACAGGCCTGAATCTCACTAGTACAGACACACCAAACCGTAGGGCCGAGACTCATCCTTCACCGTGTTTTACTGTCCCTCAAACTGCATCCATCCCTGTATACGTTAATTCATGCTCCAGAACTCTGACTCTGGTTCAGCAGTTAAGATGTTTTTAGGACGTCAAGTTATAATACATTAATGGAACAGAATTAAAATAGCTGAAAGCTTCACACATAGGAATGAAAATTATAGTGCCCTTGAGTTCGTGTCTGGTACTTCCAAAATCTTTAAACAGCTGTGAAGAAGAAAAAACTGTTGTACATGGGTCAATGAGAAATAAGAGTGTCCAAGATAAAGAAAGGTTTATCTTTAAATCAGGTTATATAATTCATGTTGAATTCATATGGTTTTAACTTTCATAACATTTACAACAAAAGTTCTAATTTAATGATTGTAAAAATGTAATGTGGTGTAACCATCAAGTAACACCTTGAATTACATGTACACACTGTAAGCAAAACGTTTTTATATATTATTTGTTCATAAACATCATCATTTTTGGGGAGTCACACCACATGATATTTTACAACCTGAGATAATCTAGCCTTGCCATAACAAAGTAATTTCAATGTCATTCTTTTAACAAGGTTTATTTTTCATTATGACATCCTGAAATGTTTGAGTTTATGGCCCCAAAAAACTGCATTTTAAAGTCTTTTTGAATAAATTAATAGATAATATTAACAAATTTTTAAAAAGAGCGTTTTAAAAGCATTTTAAGCTGATAAAACCTACTGTATCATATTTAGTACACAAATTTCTAAGGTCTCTAAATGATGACAATGATTAAAACTTTGCTGAAAAACCTTGATCGTTTTACTTTTTTTGCAAGTAAAAGGTCATTTAGTACAATTCTAAAAATGTTCCCCTTCAGGTCATGGTTCATGTCTTTTTGATGTGAAATCTTTAATGATTTTCATAAAGTTAACATAAGAATAACTTTTATATTGTTAGTAATCAAGATGAGCACTTGCTGGACTGAAGCAACTTACATTTATTTTTAGAATAATTGGAATTAAGTGACATATGACACTAAAGGCTTTTGAGGAACGTTTATTTGTAATATATTTGCATTTGTTTTATTTATATTTATATTATCTTTCAACCATCACTGCAATAAAATTAAAACTACAGCATAAAGCATTTAATCAGCATCTAGACATATTATTGGCAGATATAGCGCAACAATTGATATTATTATGAATTTTATCTAAGTAGTTTGCTACACTGTTGCAAAGACTGAATTATATTAGTTATCACAATTTCATAATAATTTCTGGCCATATAAATATCAGCAACTGCACCAATTTACATATTGTTGCTCAGTTTGGGCCTCTGAATAAAATTGAGTATGAGCTCCATTTTCTCCTATATCATACTATATGAGCCGTGCAATCTTTATCAGATGTTGTTTTAAATAAACTGCTCCTTTAAAAAAAAAAAAAAAAGATTTTTCTGACTATTATTTTGAATGTCAGGCTTTACAGGGTTAAGCTGTATGGGATATAGTCTGTTATTTACATGTTTAATGAATAACTAAACTAATTATTGGGAGAAAGGTCTGAACTAATAATTATTTTCAACACTCTGTGTATCACTGAATAGGTTTGAAATAGCAGTTGAGAATTACCTGTGGGGTGATGCAGGATTAAAGCAGGTCTTGGTGACATCAGTGATGTTGGGGTTGCAGCAGTCCCCATGATCATAATAGAAATTGTCCCAGTTACACTCTGGGTCACAAACCCCGTTCCCCTGCTTGTATTCGGGGCAGCGTGCGCCCTGCCTCTTACAGTATCCGGCGTCAAAGCCAGTAAGAGTGTGGTTACATTCTGGATCGCACTCTTCATCGCCCACTTTGCTGATATCACAGTTGGCCAGTATTAGGCGGTTACGTAAGGACGAGTTGTATACGTTGTGAATTGTGCGCTCCCAGGAGATGTTGTAGACGCGGAAAGCATTGTTCAAGTGCTGGTGCTGAAGGTTGATCTGGTGGTCTGTAATCGTCGGCCACCGTCCGTCATCGTCGTAAACGTTTATCACTCGGTAGCGCACCGTCTTGGGTTTGCGGAAGCTCCAGAGCTGGTAGTAGTTTGTAATCACCTCCACATTGTCACACACAGTCTGTCCGCAAGGTGGAGGTTTCAGTGCAGCATCACTGAGGACAGCCGCCAGGCTCCGGTCTGAGTCCTCCAACCGGGGGAAACTGCCATCTTTCACCGTCAGCCACCGTCTTGACATGCTCTCGAAGTTCTCATGGACGACCAGCTGAGAGAGGTCACCAAACTGACCCAAACTGAGACCCATGTATCTAATGATCTCACGTTGACTCAGAGCCCGATGCCACAAGCTCAAGTGTTCCATTGTTCCCCTGTAGTTGTGGTTTAATGCATTGCCACCGATCATGAGCACCTTGCACTTCTTGGTAAGGGGGCTAAAAATCTCACCAGATTGATCTCGACTTACAGCAACCTGCGCCCCATTTACATACAGCTTCATAAAGAGACCGTTGTAGGTGACGGCCACGTGTGACCATTGATTGGGAGTGTAGGGTGCATTGGAGGTGATTGTGGTGAGCTTGTGGGCTCGGTCTGTCTTGAGGGAGAAGAAGACACGAGGGTCACGGTTGGCTTGGTCGCTGACCGCTTTGATGCCAAGTAACCATCCTCTATCACTGGATGCGTAGAAGCATTTATCATAGAGACCTGTGGGAAGATGACAGGTATTAGATACAAGAACAAGCAGAGAATTATGTACAGTGTGGTCCAAAAAACCCACAATTTAAGTGAAAATTAAAAAAATCTACATGAATTTTAGGAATTTACAGTATCTGATGTTAGTGTTGCTTTAATGACAGATGTTTTCAAGCTCTGTGAACGCCACATGTAAAATCGTATGTTCATGTTCTCCAGCATGTTTTGAGATAATCCAAAAAGATCCAATTGAAACAAGAACATCTGACTAATTAGTGACAAAAATAGTGCAGAATTGTATATATTCCTTATTCATTTTCATCTAATTGCTACTTTGTATTTTTTCTAAATCTTAAACCTTTATTTCATTTATTTAACTTTATTTGTTTGCCATTCAAAAGTTTGTGGAAAGTAAGACTTTTTACAATGTTTTTTTTTTAAGAAGTCTCTTATGCTCACCAAGGCTACATTTTTTTAATACAGTAAAGGCAGTAATATTGTGAAATATTATTACAATTTAAAATAACTATTTTCTTTTTTTGAAGCACTTGAAAATTGAATCTATTCCTATAATGGCAAAGCTGAATTTTCAGTCTTAAGTGTCAGATGATTCTTCAGAAATTGTTCTAATATGCTGATTTGGTGCTTAAGAAACATCTTTCATTATTATCATATTGAAAACAATTGCTGAATATTTTTGTGAAAATACATGTGATATATTTTAGGGTTTTGATGAGTAGAAAGTTCATCTTTCCTGTCACTTTTGATCAATTTAATGCATCCTTGCTGAATAAAAGTATCAATTTCTTTTAAAAAACTATATACAAGAACATCTGACTAATTAGTGACAAAAATAGTGCAGAATTGTATATATTCCTTATTCATTTTCATCTAATTGCTACTTTGTATTTTTTCTAAATCTTAAACCTTTATTTCATTTATTTAACTTTATTTGTTTGCCATTCAAAAGTTTGTGGAAAGTAAGACTTTTTACAATGTTTTTTTTTTAAGAAGTCTCTTATGCTCACCAAGGCTACATTTTTTTAATACAGTAAAGGCAGTAATATTGTGAAATATTATTACAATTTAAAATAACTATTTTCTTTTTTTGAAGCACTTGAAAATTGAATCTATTCCTATAATGGCAAAGCTGAATTTTCAGTCTTAAGTGTCAGATGATTCTTCAGAAATTGTTCTAATATGCTGATTTGGTGCTTAAGAAACATCTTTCATTATTATCATATTGAAAACAATTGCTGAATATTTTTGTGAAAATACATGTGATATATTTTAGGGTTTTGATGAGTAGAAAGTTCATCTTTCCTGTCACTTTTGATCAATTTAATGCATCCTTGCTGAATAAAAGTATCAATTTCTTTAAAAAAACTATATATATATATATATTTTTTTTTTTTTTTTTGAATATCCCTAAATATGAAACCTTTCTGTTCAGTAAATTTGACTTTGAATGGCAGATTTTCACTGTGTTCTTTTAGACTTCCGTATATGTTTTATCAGGTTTTCTGGTCAATAAATGCTAGACACAAATAACACATATTGATTTATCCAGAAGTATAATGAAAGGTGCACAGTAGTAGTTCAGCAAACTGACTGAAGCAACACCACAGACCGCAGCCTGATGCGGAGAGTGACGAAAAACTCTAGGTGTTTGTTCAGAAACAACGTAGTTCCCATGATCAAATCATTGCAACAGTCCAGTCCAAGGACTACAGGCCTACGAAAAAGCATCTGCAAGCAATCAGGCCCAGACAGTGTGGTCGTGTATCAACAGAGCAAAGGTTAGTTGAATTTTCAGTCTATTTTCTTGAAATGTGCCTCAGCAGTAGGGATGTTTGAAATCAAAAATGGTCCTTTTTCGGCACAGTCCATATTATGATAGGGGCTCTAAAACCCTTTCTTCCTATTTCGTTTGGAAGCCATGCGCTGAGCTACAGAAGGAAACGTATTCTAACATTTAATGGGTACACGTCCTTCATAATCGAGTGCGTAAAAATGGATTTCATAGGAATCACTGTATTTCAATACTGCAGAAATCAGATATAGGGCATATTCAACATTTTTAAGTATTACATTTCATTTCAATTTAATCAAACAAGTCCTACAAATCCACACAAGCAGTGCTGCTTAATCCAGCGAGTTGCTGAGCAATGAAACCTGAAGTCGAAGACAGAAAGTGAGGAACTGTGACCCTCGTTCTGTCTTCTGCATGAGGAAGTCTCTCGTCTCCCACAGCGGAGAGAAGTGTGTTTGTTAGAGGTAATTGGTGAAACTCAGTTAGGGCGAATAAGTAGTAAAGCGTTACCGGGGTAGCAGAGGAAAATATTACTATGCTAGATTACTACTTACACTATGTAACATAACTCCAAATTTACACATGCCTCGTCAACAGGGAAACGCATTTGAACCGAACTGCTTCAATCCATTTACTGAAGCTGAATGCATGAGGATCTTTTGACTGCTAGGACTGACCACTTTAAAGAGATCATTCATTCGGGAGCGCCTTACTAAAGAGCAGACAGGAGCATGTACTTCCCTCTCACTTCTAGGCTGCCAGCAGAACCACTGCCAGCATCTATAAAAATAAATTGTGCCATAAAACTGAGGAAATTACAATCTGTGAAATCCTGGAATGAGACCACTAAGTGGGAAATAACAAACAGGTACATTTCTTGCCAGCACCGAACTTTAGACATGCAAGGGGCTCAGTGTAGGGAATCAATGAATGATGGATGCACTAGAAAATGCTAATTTTATACTGATCACAACTGAGATTTCATTAAAACCATCAGTGCATAATAAATAGCATACACAGCTTTAACTGAGATAATGCATTAAATACTAATGTATGATCAACAGCGTGGGGAAAAAGTCTTGCACGCAAATACAAATGCTGCTTGCTTTGCAAATTAGCTTACTTTATGAAATCAATCCAGTCATTAAACTAAGTACATGCTGAAGTTAAAATGTAATTTTGGAAATGAATGCAGCTGGCTCCTCGTGCCGAATATGGTGTTCCTTCTAATCCTTTCCAATATTTCAAGAAAGCATCCATTTTGAGTTAATTCAATCTCAGTATCCAGAACCATGGACAGTGCACTACAAAGTGAGCATTATGAAATGAAAGACAAGTGCAGCAGCTGTTTGAAAAAATGTATATACACCTGTAGTGTCTATACTAATATTAAAACATCTGTAAGGGTATACTGAATTTTCTTAAGTTGATGAGTTGTTGACTCATTTTATGTTAGATATGGGGTCAATATATCCTTTTAAAGTGCAAACATATATATTTTTTTAATTATATTTCCACTCACACAGTATTATTAAGACAAAATGTTATTTATCAGTACAATAGGTAACACTTTACAATAAGGTTCCATTTGTTAACATTAGCTAACCATGTTAGTTAACAAGAGCTACCATAAAATGAAACTATTTCTAAAACATTTATAAATCGTAGTTAATGTTAATTCTAACATTTTACTATTAAAATCAAAAGTTGTATCTGTTAATATTATTTTATGGGCCTCAGCTTACATTAACTAACAAGGAACAGTTGTATTTTTATTAACTAATGTCAACAAAGATGAATTTATATCATATATAAACACATATATACTGTATATTTTCAATTTATATATATTTTTTATTTATTGCTATATTTGTATTAGCCTATATATATTAATATATTTATTAATATATTTAAAAATAAATCTCATCTTCATAAACCTCTCACAAAGTATATTTTACTATTGCAGAAACATGAAATATCTGTTAACAACCAAACATAAATCATCCTGCTTAGTAACATGATAATAGAATATTTAAATATTTATGGCCATCATTACAAACATCTAAGTGGTGCTATTGATAGTTTTATGAGGTGCTTATTAAGTTATTGTAATGTGCCATAAAATATCCCATCCCACTGTGTACTACACAGCGACCTCAATGACAACAATGAAAAGCAAAATGTATGAATTTACATTTAAAATCAGACTGCGTTCAACTTCGGACTTACGTCAGCAGACATACCGTAAAACCTCTAGTAAAAATGTCATCTGTCTGAAAACAGTCTCAGCGCCTCTCTGTGCGCTCTTGCGTCTGAGGATCTGATTGACTGAAAGCAGGAGTTCGTTCCATGATGTTTTGTGACAAGGACTGTAATATCTTTACAAGAACAAGCAATAACAAAACCGCTTGAAGAAAGGATGGACAAGGCACTAATTTTACAATCCATCCATCTGGACTGACACTTAAAGCATTTCCTTCTCATAATCCTATACCTGAAGAATTCTGATTCCAAAACAGCACATATTTGTGGGTTAAAACCCGACAGCAGATATACGAGGGCCACAACTTAGACGGACCGCAAACATTTAATGCTTTGTTTAAAACGAAACTTGCTAAACAACACTATTAGATGCGCAGTCGGAGAAGCTATATAAACTCTGCCAGCGCCCCCTTGTTGCTTCTTAACGTTACTGTGACTAAGGAGATCATTTTGAGGACAGAGGAGTGGACTAATGTTAGATGACTCACTGACAAGATGTATTCAATCAATCCATTGTCATGCAGCCCTCTGGAGATATAACGCTTATTTAAAGACGACGTACCCAACTGTATATAATTCCATTAATTTGCAATGTCCTGAGTCTACAATTTGCAATTTAAATCATGCATCTTGAAATCTATCACTGAATTGCATGTGCATGACTCACTAATTATTTTATTTTATTTATATATATATATATATATATATATATATATACACACACACACACACACACACAAAGAGT